>NW_028241135.1:47500-222500 GCF_964263255.1 Lissotriton vulgaris | reverse complement strand
GAACTCCTCCTGTTGACTAGATCAGAAGCCTTCTCAGTATCCAAGAGGACCGTCACTGCCAGAATTACATCCAATGTCACCACATCGATACACTTGTTCATAAATTGTGTTGGAATATAGTGTTAGTCATGTGAGCTGTAGATCACATGCTTTGCATACTCCTGCCATCTAGTGTTTGGTCCGGATGTGTGCAAGTTGTTTTTCTTCAAAGAAGTCTTTCAAGTCACGAGGTAAAAGTGATTCCTTCTTTCGGTGATAGTGCGCATGGGCATCTACTCCATTGTTTTTTTTTTCCGCCATCGGGTTCGGGCATGTATTTTCCAGTTAGAAACTATTCTTCGGGTTCCCCTTGGTGAACAATCCACTCTACCGCGTTGGTATTATTTCTAACGTGTATCCCACTTCACCGCATATCGTATCAGTCGAGAAAAATCTCAATTTCGATCGGAAAACTCCTGTAAGGCTGTTGGGCCTAACCACATTGTTGCACCTCGCAGTCGATGGAACTGACACCATACAAATTCTGTCCTCTGTGCCACTTAAAGTATCTGAGCACCAACTCACACGTAGTGTGCAACTTGTGCTGATCTCTGAAGAACGACTACCAAGTCTGTGACGCATGCAGATCGTTTCAATTAAAGAAAATACTCCGCAATCGTCTGGCAGAACGTCGTGCAATGCAAAACCAAAACATCGGATACACGTCGGACGTCTTCGGTGAACGATCCGAGCAAGAAGAATTCGATGCACATGGGCCAGAAGAACAGGAAGAACTTCTATCCATTTCGGAATCTGACTCCGAGACTGAAGACGACATATTGCACGGTCAATGTCCCGTGAGTACCGAACACCCCTAGCACCAAAATCCAACTCTCACCAAGCAAAAGGCTTCGGTTCCACCCCCGCCTTCGGGCCACGGTCGCACCAAGAAGATGTTTCTCACTTCCGGCTGGATACCGAAACACGTTGTTAAGCCTTCCGGCTCAGGATCCAGCCAGCCAAAATCCAGGCACTGAGCCGAAACCTTCAGGATCGAGCCAAAAACTGCTTCGGAGCTGAAACCCTTGACACCGAAATCAGACTGCTTCGGAACCGAATTCTTCCATGGCGAAAAGTCATTCCTTCCCAGAACCAAAGTTCCCATTGCCGAAACCGAAAAATGTTCCTCCGAAGCGGCATGAACCAGTTTTCGACGTTCCACCTCCTAAATCAGACTCGAAACAAAAGGAACTTTGTATTAATCCCGATAGAGGACTTGTTCTTACTAAACCGCCTCAGAAGCGGAAACCTGAGTCAGAGGATACACATTATCACATTCCTTTGAAGAGGAAGAAAGTTGCAACAACCCCTCCTTTTCTCCTCTTCCACCAAATTCCCCTACACCACCTTCCCCACAATTGCAACATTTACTTATTTCACCAACTAACTCTCCACCACCACAACCTGATGATGATGGAAATGGTGGGGATAATATTTTACCTGTAGATCTTTGGGAACACTACAACTCTAATTCACCCACAGACAATGACCCAGACCTTTACCCTGCAAAGCCTTCCCCTCCTGAAGACTATGTAGGATATCCTGATTGTCTTGCTAGAGCTGCAGAATATCACGGGGAACAATTACACAAGGAATCCCTAAAGGAAGATTTCTTATTTGAAACTCTCCGTAACACCCAAAGGTCTAGTCAGACTCTCCCTATGCTCAAAGGCTTGATGAGACCTGCTGATAATATATTCGTGCTCGTATTTTCACCCCCAGAATAGACATAATATAAAGCCCTGCTCCGTCTGATCCAGCTTTTATTGAAGGACCGTTGCCACTAGACTCTTTGGTTGTCTAATGCCGGTAAACTGGCCAATTCACAAACCAGGGGATGCCCTCCTCTCCAGACAGGGTCAAAATTGTTAGATGCCTCTGGTAAGAGTAGCCACCTAAGCAGTGAATCATTGGCGCATTGCCAACACCCAGGCCCTACCAGCCAGGTATGATAGAGCACACTGGGACGAAATGGAGCAATTGCTCCAATATTTACCAGATGAGCACAAGGCTAAAGCTCAAGATTCATTGCAAGAAGGGAAGCTCCTCTCCAATTCCTCTATTAGGTGTGCTTTAGATGCTGCTAACACAGCAGCTAGAGAGATCAACACTAGTGTGTTACTGAGGAAGCACGCATAGTTGAGGATTTCTGGTTTTAAACCTAAAGTCCAACAATCCATTTTAAATACTCCATTTTAAAAAGAGCATCTCTTCCGGCTCAAACTAGATGAGTCGTTGAATAAAGATACGGAAGTGGCTAAGTCAGTGGGAGCACTAGAGCCTCCTTCTAATCGTGGCTCCTTCTATTGTGTGGGGTCCAAGACCACATCCTCAGACAATATGGCTACCTCCTACAAAGGCAACAATCAATCATCCTCCTCAAGAGGCTTCTTCAGAGGAGGATACAGAGGTAACAGCAAATTTAGGGGCAAAGGTTCCACTTCACGTAATTCCCCCTCCCCTAACAAGCAGTGACTAGCATACACTCAATCCTCCCCCGATCATTTAACACCTGTCGAGGGATGTCTTCTACAATTCCTCCACATTTGGCAATCCATAACCACAGACAAATGGTTTTTAGGAATTATCCAACATGGGTATTGCCTGGAGCTTACCAACAATCCTCCTAACATTCCGCCCTGCTCTCACAAAACGTAACCAGAACATTTACATCTGCTCAAACAAAGTCCAGTTTCTCTTGCTAAAAGGAGCCATAGAGCCTGTACCGTTACAATATCAAGGGTCAGGCGTGTACTCCTTATATTTTCTAATTCCCATAAAGGATGGCTCCTTGAGACCTATTCTAGAACTAAATCACTACATACTGTCAGAGCATTTCCATACAGTAACACTTCAACAAGTGCTCTCAGTTCTAGAGCTGGGTGACTGTCTACTCTAGACTTAAAGGACGCATATTTCCACATTCCAATTCACCCCACTCATCGCAAATATCTCAGATTCATGATAGAGGGTCATCATTACCAATTCAAAGTACTCCAGTTTGGAGTTACCACTGCTCCCAGGGTATTAACCAAATGCCTGACAGTAGTTGCAGTTCATCTCCGAAGACAACACATCCATGTCTTCTCATACCGGGATGACTGGCTCATCAAAGCCAGCACTTACCAAAAGTGTCTCCAACACACTCAAGCCACAATTCACTTATTACACCAACTAGGGTTTACAGTGAACGCGTTGAAGTCTCATCTGTAGCCTTCCAACACACAAACCTATCAGGGAGCCACCATAAACACTCAAAGAGCTCTATCCTCTCCCAATGCAGCCAGAATTCTCAGTATACAGTCCCGTTCCACTCAGTTTCAGCCCAATCTATCATTACCATCAAGAGTATTCATGCAACTGTTGGGAATGATGGCGCCTTGCATCGTAATTCCCCAAGCAAGACTTCACATGCGTCCCCTTCAAGAATGCTTAGCAAGTCAGTGGAACCAGTCGCAGGGTCAGTTGACCGATCTAGTGTTGGTAGATGGCCGCACTTGTAACTCTCTGCAATGGTGGGATCCACACAATTTATCAAAAGGCCGGTCTCGACTCTGGTTCACAGACCTTGCTAACAGCAGACTCCTTGCTCATAATCACATCCAAAGGTTGTGGAGTCTAAAGTACAAGAGTCTCCATATGAATACCCTAGAGCTACTAGCTCAGAGCTTTTCCAATTCACCTCCTAGGCAAAGCTATCCTAGTCCACACAGACATGATAGTTATGCATTATATACAGAAACCAGGGGGGACACACTCTCCAACTGTCACGCCTAGCACAAGCCATTTGGAAATGGGCTATACTTCACAAGCTTTATCTCCTGGCAGAACATCTTCCTGGAGTGAACAATCAGATTGCAGACCTCATCAGACAGACAGCAGAGCCACAAGTGGAAACTTCATCCCCAAATCCTCCTCCCCTACTTTAAGGAATGTGGATTTCTTCACATAGACCTGTTCGCCACAGCTCAAAACTCCAAAGCTTTGCCTCCAGGTTCCCACACCTGCTCTCCCCTATGGATGAACTGGTCAGAGATATTTGCCTATACTTTTCCGCCTCTCCCACTAATTCCTTTTGTAGTTCGGAAGCTCAGACAAACATCTGGTCTGATATCCTTCGGGATCTTGTTCGCGCTATATAAAACTTTATAAATAAATAAATCCCTGAAACTAATTCTCATAGCTCCCACATGGGCACGTCAACCTTGGTTCACCACTCTGCTGGAGCTCTCAGTAGTTCCACACCAAAAGCTTCATCTCAACTCCAGTCTCCTCAGTGCCGTGGAGAAATCAGACATCCAAATACCAAAGAGCTCAACCTGGCGATTTGGCTCCTGAAATCATAGTTTGGTTATTTACAATTACCACTAGACTGTATGAATATCCTAAGAGGCTAGATTCTCTGGGGCCTTAAAGGCGAGGTGCCAGTCTGATTTTCTGTACACAGACATTTATTCATATGCAGCCTTGTTAGGCTAATTGCCTTTTACAACAGATTATTTGATGAAAATTAAAGGTACTTATGTTATGAAATGCATTTCTAGGCTCTAGCCTGTTTATTGCATTGATGTATGGAGTATTTTCATTCTGCAGAAAGTGTGTAATAAGGCCTTATTAGCCTATACAATATGTTGGGCTGCATATTATGGTTTTATACATGTATATGTGTATTTTTTGGTTTAGTACTATGTACTAATTATATATATTACACCTATATGTATATTGTTATATGTTACGGGTTCCCGCTCACGGGCGGAGATTATTCAGTGCTTATGACTTTAACCACATGGCTGCTGGGCGTTTCCCCCCCCCTGTGCTGGAAAATGCCATTTTAGTGGCACCATGACGAGCTGAGCTCGTCATCAGCACACGACACCCGTGGGTGATGACGAGCTCAGCTCGTCATCAGCATCGAAAGGGTTAATGAGTATACCCCTGAAAGAGAACTAGGATTACAGGTAAGTAACTAATCCTTCTAACCCTTAGAAAACCAACTCCCCAAACTAAGTGCTTACTGTTAAACCGATAACTTAATTTCCACCTATAGAATTGCATTAACTGCTTTTCTGTGAAATATTTGCTGACGTGTGGAGTTGGAAAATTGTATGAAACCTTTAGAAACTGTATATTTACAAAAACTGATTTACTCACCATTTAGCTAGGAAATGTTCCAGTGTGATATCTAGGCATATCGCCCAGAGTAGAAAATAACAAAGTAATCTGAAAAGTAGCTTACAAAGTAATCTCATTAGTAACTGAAAAGTAATTCCAAGTGTTTTATAAACAAGTGACTTACCTGTAACCAATCCAATTGCATTCAACTGTGTTCAAACTATATTTAACTGCATTATTCTTGCAAAGTACTATTACACTTTCCGGTACCGGGCGTGGCTTAGTTCTAGAAAAAAAATAGAACTAAATAATAATTTTATACAAAACAAATCGGTCTGAGTGTATGACATAATTTCTTGCCGGATTTAAATGCTTAACACTACCCTCTGATAAAGACTTATTGGTCCCCCACACTACCACAAATCGAGAGTAAGGTATTTATTTTATTCTCTACCTACCCTTGGGGATCATCTGGACTCTGTGCACACTATACCTTACTTTGGTATAGTGTATACAGAGCCATCTTCCTCACAAGTCGACTAGTGTGGCAGGCTCAATAAGGAAGTTGCACGCATACAGAGCACTTCATGGACCCAAATGACCTCTATATACTGGTTATTTTGTTTATGGTATTGCTGTGAATTTAGTGGAGGCACCCCCAACTGTTCACTAAAGGACTAGCATGGATTTGGGCACAGGTTACTTATCTGAAACACTCGGAGTGTTTATAGCAGTCTTTCCCTGTTTTAAATGAAAATGTGATAACCTGATGAAAAGGAATGGGAAGGCATTGTAGAATTATTATTTTTTTACACCAGAGGGTATTGTGTGCAGTAGAACTAAAAATGTTTGAAAACTCGGACATGGTTAAATACAATTGTCTGATAGTCACTGAGGGGACACATTGGCTCTTCCTCAAAGCCTTGAGGTAATTCTGTTTTAGATTATGTGGAACCAGTAAAAATTGGTGGTGGGTTGTTTGCCTTAGAGGCATCTCTGGAAAAAACTGTTAGCCCTGGAGTTTGACAGCATACCTGTTAAATGTAACTTGTTGCTTATAATATTCATAGTGAGGTTAGGAGCTGCCCCGTTTGCTTACCTCGACCAGCCTCTTTCCTCCATTTGCTTGAGACGGTCAGTCACTTTTCGGGTCACCCCAATGAAGTTTTTAACTCTCACCCAATACTGTTGGCTCGTAGCCTTCCTCCTCCATTTGGAATGCCTGCATGAATTTTACAAACTATTGAATTATAGTGGATAATTTCACCACTAGTCTGCGTTGTCAGTACCATGGTCTTGCCGTAATATCTCTAGTGAAAGAAATGAAGCTGGTACTTGAAATTTATCATGCCCAGTTTCATTATTTTAATAAATGTAGGAATACAGTAGTTTGGAAAATGGGTATTTCACACCGAGATCTGTTTATTTTCTCACCAGACTAAAGTGGTGATCCAGTAGGGTATGTAAGCTGTATCTATTTAATCATTAGTACTAGTTAACAGCCGAATACAGCATAAGCATCAGCAAGTTGATCCTTTGCAAAAGGCTTTCCACTGTTCAATGTGTCGTTTTAGTAACTTTTGATCGAGAGCTAGAAATAAGATTGTGGCAAATACGACCAATCTGTAATTACACTTAAAAAGGAGCCAGAATCAAAATTGCATAATTCCGGGGGCCCTGCCCTCAATTTGTTCTGAAATTGAGGTTACAACATGCAGCAGCATTGGTGTTTTTGAGTAGGATGATCACGTGTCATCATACACTGTTTTCCAGTCCTGTTTTCCGTCTTACAAAAGTAATCGATTTTATTGCATGATAGGGGAGCCAGAATATTACTCCGAGACTGAATCAGTTTCTTGAATGTTCTGAACAAAATGTCAGAATGAGTGTAGGGTGGAAATTAAATTCCATATTGTTACCAGGGTAATTTTTCCTGCTATGAAGCTTAGTAAGTCTCTTGGCGTCCTCTAACTTTAATTTCAGTTGATTGTAAAGATGACCTCCAGTAAGATTCCTTCCAACCATAAATGCTTTTAATTTTTTTCCCATTCTTTCTAAGAAAACATAGAAACTGCTTTTGTGGCGTAGCATTATTTTAAGTTTATTTGAGCTCCTACATGCATAGGCCCTAAATTGAGATTAAATTTGAAATTATTTGTAATCTTGATTAAACTTTAGATCATTCGATTAGCGGTTTTCATGCAGCACTTTTTAATTGCTACCCTTAATGTTTTGGCTGGTAAGCAAACACGTCTCTGACTGGCAATGCTTGTACACCATTTTGAGAAAATATATATCTTAATTTATCCTAGGTAACTTTAAAACGTTTTATAATGCAGACTTCATGTACAAACAAGATGCTTCAGATTGCTGCATATTGATGGTAGTTGAGGATTGGACTTAATCCATTGACTTTTAAAGATGATAAACTGAGTTGGCCCTTTAAAGATTTGAACTTGTGACCTGTAGGTCACACCTGATATTAACAGGGATTAAATTTAGTCCGTCTTTAATTCTTGCACTAAGTATACCATCCACGTAGTTGATAAGGCATGCAGCTTAATATATTGAACGATTCCTGGTAAATGTACAAAGTGTAACATCTGTTTTCTCTCGTCCTCCAGTGAACACCTATCCTGCTCGTTTGCCTTTTTCTTGCACGGAGACAGCAATGTTTGTACAAGTGTGGAGATTAACCAGCATCAACCAGTTTATGTTCTTAGTGAGGAACACCTTACACTCGCACAACAGTCCAACAGCCCTTTTCAAGGTACAGTTATTATTTTATTTTATGCAAGTGTTTGCCTTCTTTGTTAATTACAATTTTGTTAATATCGTACAACGAAAGGCCCATTTGGGGTTGTGTTTTAGAATATGGCCACAACGAGCTGGAAATGTATTTTCATTTGTGTGTAAAATGGCCAGAGTACCAGTGTTGTACCTGCATTTAGTGGATTGAAGTGTTCGTATAATGTATCCCTTTAGGTGTACTGTCAATTTGTTAATGAGCTCATAACTTTGATCTCTAAAGTAAAACTATATGTTGCTTGAACTTTACCTCCTGACAAGTGAGTATAAAGTTACTGTTCGAGGCATGTGGGCTGCTGAATTCATATCTGTGCATAGATCGCCGGCTAGTGTTGGGTCCGGATGATTGCACATTGTTGTCCTGGAAGAGTCTTCGAAGTATCACGAGATAGGTGGCTCCTCCCCTGGACTACAGTGCGCATGGGCATCGCCTCCATCCCCAGATTGTTTTTTTCCGCCATTTGGTTCGGATGTGTTTCGGTTCCCTCTGTCGGAATCGATAGTTGTTTAACTTTCCTTACTTGAGACCAAAAGGTCTTTAGGACTCGCGTCGGTATTGTCCATCGTTCGGGTTGGTTTATTCATCGGCTCCGGACACTTGCTGCCCTTCCGCGTGCTGTCGGCGCGGACGGGCCTACACGACGCTCCAGACTATTCAACATGGAACGAACTCCGTTTAAGAGGTGCCCAGTGTGTGCCTCAAAATATTCACACCTCGACGTGCACCCAGTGTGCAACAGATGCTTGTCGCCGTATCACGACGAGGCCAGGTGTATGGCCTGCTCCAAGTTCCGGTCGAAGAACTCTCTCAAGCTACGTCGGGCCGCAAGACTGCAGGCCCAGTTATCGGCACCCCCACCAACCAACATCTTTGAAGAAGACGTTGAAGACGACACCGTCCTACAAGTTTCGGACTCTGACCCGGCGTATGAGGATGAAAACTACGACGCGGGAGATGAGGAGTTCGAGGAAGTCGTCGAGGAGGTAGGGGACGACGACGGGGCCATTGCCACCGTGGAGGATAGCTCGGAAGAGGAGCATCCTCATACTGACTCCAGGGCCGAACCCCAGCATAAGGCCCAGGTCGAGGGATCGCCTTCGGGCCTTACCCAAGACCTCAATACTCGTCCCTCAGCCCCGCCTCCGGGCCCGGCCACGGACATTGGTGATGCGCCACTCCCGGTACAGAAACCGAAAGTGAAACCATCAGGGTCCGCACCATCTGGATCGAAACCGAAAGTGCAAGTCGCACTGGTGGGATTGAAGGCTCCAGAGGCCTTGGCGCCGAAGAAATCCAAAATGGACGCCGAGATCAAGAGCCACGCCAAAATGGTCGACCCGAAGACCACAGTGTCGAAGCCGAAGGCAAAAACGCCTGACGCGGCTGCGTCGGCGCCGAAGCTGGTCGACGCTCTAAAGAGCCGCGTCGACGCCAAGAATGTCGATGACCCTAAGAAGGCCTCCAAGAAGCGTCAGGACGACCCCAAGGCTCTGGCTGCACCGATCCCGGTCGACAAAGCCAAGGGCGGTGCTGTGTCGGCTCCGAAGACTGCGCCTTTGGTCGCCGAACCGAATCCGGACTCGGAGGACTCGCTCGTGCCAGTCCAGTCCTCCCCGTCCTTTACCAAGAAGGTCACGGAGTCCCTTCAACGTATTCGGAAGGAGGACGTGGCGCTCGGGCCAAAGAATGTGGCGCCGAAGCCTCCACAGAAACCGGCGAAGGCGCAGGCGCCGATCCACTTTACGCTGCCGCCGAAGACGACGCCGAAGGCTTTCGCTCCAAAAGATGAGGCCGGGGTGCCCTTGAAGCTGGTGTCTACGCCTAAACCATCCTTGGTGGTGCCGAAGCCACGGCACCAACCACTAGCGGAAGAGGAGCAAGCTCTCTCTCCTTAAAAGGAAGATCACCCCGGAGCCGGTGTTGGAGCATTTTCATATTCCACTTAAAAAGAAGTTGGACTCTGCGGGCACTTCTGCTCCTAGGGAGCCTGCATCTCCACAAGGTCTGGGACTCTCACCCACTCACTCTAACGCTGGGGAGGGTGACGAGGACGAGGAGGAGGAGTACAATTATCCAGCGTACTCGGATCCAGAGGAGGTAAATGAGCCATGGTCTGCTGGAGGCGACCCTGCAGACCCTCAGACAGGACACGAGCCACAGCTTTTTGCTGCAAAGACTTCACCAACGGAGGACTCTGCAGCCTTCAACGCTTTGATTGAAAGAGCTGCGGCCAACCATGATGTCAACCTCCACGCCGACCCAGTGGATGTCGATTTTCTTTTTGACACTTTCTCAGTGGCTGAAAAAACAGTCAAGACATTGCCAATGCTGAAAGGTGTGCTAAAGCATGCGCCAGAGGTTTTCAAGGAGCCCAACCGGGCAAGAGTCATCAATCCTCGCATTGATAAAAAATACAAGGCGGCGCCCACTGACCCAACATACATCAAGGGACAGTTGCCACTGGACTCTTTGGTTGTCTCCAACGCACGTAAAAGAGCCAATTCACAGGCTACGGGTGATGCTCCTCCCCATGACAAAGAATCAAAGGTGTTTGAGGCATCAGGGAAACGTATTGCTGCGCAGGCAGCCAATATATGGCGCATATCAAACACGCAGGCGCTACGATAGGGCGCACTATGACACCCTAGAAACACTTCTACAGCACTTGCCGGATCAATATAAGGAGGGTGCAGAGATGCTGATTCAGGAGGGTAAACTCATTACCAATGCCTCCAAGTGTGCTCTAGATGTGGCTGATACCGCCTCGCGAGCCATCAATACTAGCGTTCTGCTACGCCGGCATGCGTGGCTCAGAATATCAGGCTTTAAACCAGACATTCAGACCACCATCCTCAACCAAACAGTAAATCCAGACCACCTGTTTGGACCTGAAGTAGATACCACACTCAAAGATGAAGAAGGACACTGACACCGCTAAATCTATGGGTGCCCTTCAGTCCCAGCAGTTTCGGGGTGGTTCCTTTCGCCGCTCCAATAACAGAGGCACCTCAAGGGGGCAAGCGTCACAATCCACGCAATTTTATAAAGCTAACACCCAAACCTCATACACCAACAAAGGTAGGGGTGGATACCGTGGCAACAACGTCAAGGGCAGAGGACGTGGAAATAACAGCTCCAGGTCCTCCACCGCCAGCAAACAGTGACGCCTTGTCACTGCCCCCCGACCACACAACACCGGTCGGGGGGAGACTCCAGCAGTCCCTGCCCGTGTGGAGGTCCATCACCACGGACAGGTGGGTCAAGTCTCTCATTCAGTACGGTTATTGTCTGGAACTCACTTCCATCCCACCAAACATACCTCCAAGGAACCGTCCTATGTCCAGCGAGCACTTGCACTTGTTGCAGCAAGAAGTTCAAGTCATGCTGCAAAAAGGGGCAATAGAGCTCGTTCCACTGCAGGAAAGGGGAACAGGGGTTTACTCCCTGTACTTTTTAATCCCAAAAAAGAACGGATCTCTCAGGCCCATCCTGGACCTCAGACCTCTCAACATGTACATTCTGTCAGAGCATTTTCATATGCTTACTCTGCAACAGGTTCTCCCACTGCTCCAGCAAGGGGACTTCCTGGCAACTCTGGACCTCAAGGATGCATATTTTCACATCCCCCTGCATCCTTCACACAGGAAGTATCTGAGGTTCACCATTCAAGACCAGCACTACCAGTTCAAGGTCCTGCCCTTTGGGGTCACCACAGCGCCTAGGGTCTTCACAAAGTGCCTGGCCACAGTGGCGGCGCACTTAAGACGCCAGAACATCCACGTATACCGCTATCTGGACGACTGGCTCATTCAAGCAAAGTCGTACAGACAGTGCGCCGACCACGTGTCCCAAACCATTCACCTTCTGCACGATCTGGGATTCTCACTGAATTACCCGAAGTCCCATCTCCAGCCTGCTCACATACGGCAGTATCTGGGCGCGACCATAAATACTCTGGTGGCTACAGCCCAGCCAAATTCAGTGAGGATCAACAGCATTCTATCGCTGATTCAAAAATTCAGACCTCAACACTCGCTTCCAGCACAAGTGTTCATGCAGTTGATCGGCATGATGGCCTCCTGCATCTCCATTGTCCCGCACGCGAGACTACATATGCGCCCGCTTCAGGAGTGCTTAGCACGTCAGTGGACTCAGGCTCATGGGCAATTGAAAGACCTAGTGTTGGTGAGCGGTCGGGCATACAACTCTCTGCATTGGTGGAATCCACAAAACCTTTGCAAGGGCCGACCGTTCCAGGAGCCTGTGCCACAGATTATCCTGACGACGGACGCCTCTCTCCAGGGTTGGGGAGCGCATGTACTCCACTACACAGTGCAGGGACTATGGACACTACAGCAGAAGAAGATGCACATCAATGTGTTGGAACTGATGGCAATCTTCATGGCCTTAAAGGCGTTCAAAGTACATCTGTGCAACAAGGTCTTGTTGATCCGGACGGACAACATGACAGCCATGTACTACATTCAGAAACAGGGAGGGACACACTCTCCACAGTTGTCTCATCTGGCTCAGAGCATGTGGAAGTGGGCCATTCAGAGGAACATCTTTCTCATGGCAGAACACCTCCCAGGCAAGGACAACCAGATGGCGGACCTGCTCAGCAGGCACAGCCACCAAATGCACGAGTGGGAGATACACCCATCAGTACTCCAGCCGTACTTTCAAACATGGGGTCATCCAGAAATAGACCTGTTCGCCACAAGGGAGAACGCAAAATGCCAAAGCTTCGCCGCCAGGTTCCCACACCCGCAATCGCAGGGCAATGCGATATGGATGAACTGGTCAGGCAAATTTGCGTACGCTTTTCCCCCAGCACCCCTGATACCGCTGGTGGCACGCAAGCTCAGGCAGCACTCGATGACCCTCATCCTGGTTGCTCCAACATGGGCTCGCCAACCATGGAACACCACGTTTCTGGAACTGTCCGTGGTACCGCATCAAAGGCTTCGCCTCACACCCAGCCTTCTGACGCAGAGCCATGGCGACATTAAGCACCCAGATCCGCAACAGCTCAACCTGGCGATCTGGCTCCTGAAGTCCTAGAGTTTGGCTACCTCAGTCTTCCCCCGGATTGCATGGACATCATTCGGGAGGCAAGAAAGCCCACTACTAGAGCCTGTTATGCAGCCAAATGGAAGAGGTTTGTCATTTATTGTGCAAACCACAACATCAATCCACTAGATGCTTCCATTCAGAACATCATTTGTTACCTGTTTCATCTGTACCAGTGTAATTTGGCTTATACTTCCATCCGCATTCACCTGTCTGCGATGGCTGCATACCTACAAAATAGACAGCACCTTTCACTTTTCAAGGTGCCTGCTATCAAAGCTTTTCTGGAAGGACTCAAAAGGGTCATTCCACCACGGACCCCTGCAGGCCCTGAATGGAACCTCAATGTGGTTCTTACACGGCTGATGGGTCCTCCCTTTGAGCCACTACATTCCTGCGACATTCAATTCTTGACTTGGAAGGTGGCTTTCCTAGTAGCAATTACATCGCTACGGAGGGTGAGAGCTGCAGGCCCTCACCATTCAGGAACCTTTCTTCCAGGTCCATGCTAACAGGGTAGTGCTCCGCACTCATCCTAAATTTCTACCCAAGGTTGTGTCTCAATTCCACATAAACCAGACAATTGAGTTGCCAGTGTTTTTCCAAAATCCTGAGTCACTGGCAGAGCGGATGCTCCACACCCTTGACGTCAAGAGGGCACTAATGTATTACATTGACCGAACCAAAGATTTTAGGAAAACTAGGCAGCTTTTCGTTGCCTTTGCGTCACACCACAAAGGTAACGCTATTTCAAAGGCTGGTATTGCTAGGTGGATCGTGAAGTGTATTCAGATCTGTTACGCAAAAGCTAAACGTACTCTTACAATTCCACCAAGAGCCCACTCCACCAGAAAGTTGGGGGCCTCTATGGCCTTCCTTGGAAACATTCCCTTAGAGGACATATGTAGAGCAGCCACATGGTCTACCACACATACATTTACAAAACATTACTGTGTAGACGTGCACTCTAAACAGCAGGCAGCTGTAGGGCAGGCTGTTCTCAAGACACTTTTCCAAACTGCTGCAGCTGGCACGGGCGGCCGCCGCTAATGCAGGGACAGCTATGTATTCTATGCACAGATATGAATTCAGCAGCCCACATGCCTCGAACTGCAAATGCTACTTACTAGTATGCATCTGTTCTTGGCATGTAGGGCTGCTGACATTCATATCGCCCGCCCTCCTCCCCGGCGCCTGTAGCAGCTGCAGTGTTCAGGTATATGCTCATAGCATGGTCATCACTCACATAGTTCACTCCATCTCGGCCACAATGGCTAAAAACAATCTGGGGATGGAGGCGATGCCCATGCGCACTGTAGTCCAGGGGAGGAGCCACCTATCTCGTGATACTTCGAAGACTCTTCCAGGACAACAATGTGCAATCATCCGGACCCAACACTAGGCGGCGATCTATACACAGATATGAATGTCAGCAGCCCTACATGCCAAGAACAGATGCATACTAGTAAGTAGCATTTGCATAACTGTTTATGGTTACAGGCCGTAAAGTCTTGTCAAAGCTGCCCCTAAAATTCGAGCCATTCAGATGAAAGCCTTCCCAAAGTACAAATTCTTGTCTGTATCTGGTCCAGAACATCATTAGCTGGCATAGCACCCATCAAAAGTCCGACACAACGCTGGTACTGCTTCAGGGAGCCAATCTAGAGTTTCAGGTACTGGTGGGTATCCATTGCACATATATAGGTTTTTATTTTTTTATTTTTACTTTTGTTATTCTGATGGCTGTAAAATTGAAGGACACTCCTTTCTTTACCGACATTAGAGCTGGAATAGCCATCATTTAACACAATGTGTCTTAATATTCCTTCAGTCACTGACATCAGCTATAATTTTAATATAAAACGTTCATCACTGTTATTTTGAAAGAGAAGTGTTCATGAGTCTGATCACACGGTCAGTCCATTACCATCTTACATCAACTGTCATTTGCTCCAATTCTACCCTACCCCAGCGAGAGGGACAGTAACTACCTTTAACTTGGTATGAAGGGGATTATTGTATGCAGCCTTAGTCTAGCAGTCAGTCACTATTGGATGGTGAAATAGGGAAACTTGGAGGTTTCTTCCTTGCGACTGCATGCCATTGGCAGTAGTAAATTTACCAGGGTGGGATGGCACCATTCATAGACTGATTTTAAACTGAACAGTAACTACTGCAGGAAGTTATCAACTTCATTATAGGTCACAACTAGTCATAGTAGTCCTGTTTAGGTTAGAGTAATTTGGGTTATGTCCGCAATGTTTTCTATATCGCCTCTCCATATTAATGAGGCTTGCCTCCCCATTCCAAGGTCTTCGTCCCCTGTGTAGGATGTAACCATTAGGCTCACAGTGCTTTCAGTTAGTTGCAGACCCAAATTGTAAGACTTGGAATCTCACATTACTGATTCATCACCTTTCTTGGTCACCTCTGAACTGGGTAAAGTGAAGGGTAGTGCACAGTTACTTTCAGTCTAAATAAAACACATCATAAATGTTAGCCTCTTGATCACAGTGGCAGGGCTTTGAGGGCTGACTGTGAACGCAATTAGTTTTACAGAATGCTTGTAGTCTCGACCCAGACAATCTTTTCTTCTAGACCTAATATTTAGATGTACACTAAGACGGAGCATGAGAATCTACAGTAGTCTAAAGTTCTCTGTTACAGGCAAGTAATGGCTAGAATTTCAAAAATATTTGTGGGCCTGCTAATCTTAATTTACTGTTCAACATGAATAATATATCTGACCACTTCCGTACGTTCATAGATTCAAATTTAAATGTGTTGGAATAGAGTTCTGTTTTACTCAATGCACTGTTATTATGAAGGCACAGCTAAAATACATGGTGCTGTTTGTGTCAAACCTAGTAGATGTGTTCTAAGTACTCAAATATTCCCACTAGTTTAACCCTGCCTGAAATGCATGGTCTGTGTAGGTAATGTTTAAGTTTGCTGCTTAGAATAGGTACCTCTTCTAACTGGAGTAACCTAATGACGATTTAAAATGCTGTAAGTCAGACCCTCTGCTATTCATACTAACAAAGAAATAGATAACTGTAGTTTAGCAGGTTTCTGGTCCCATTAAATGTGATGGTCCTTGTTCCTTCGAGCTACCCCTTTTGCAAAGTGTGTAATAGGTAATGATTTGAGAGAACTTTTTAAGTCTCGCATGCGCTGCATAGGAGGACCTTTAGCTGTTGCTATGCTCATTTTCAAGCACACACTCGCGCTTGTGGCAGCATCCACCTCGCGGAAGCGAGCAGTGGCGTGCTTGCGAATTGGCTGTTGCTCGCTCCCGCAAGGCGGATAGTGCCACAAGACGGAGTGTGCTTAAAAATAGCTGCTTCTTAATGCGATCGCTTTCACTTTCACGGCCGCACGCTGCTTCACTTTCACGGCAGAGCGGCCAATGCTTGTTGGGTCAGTTTTTATTTATGATACTGTTGATTAGTGCAGCGAGAGCCTTCCCTCCTCTCTTCAAACTCTGACAAGCCTGTCTTTTTCCCCACCTCCTTAGTCCTCCTCCTCAGTCCCCATAACTTCCAGTCCCTCATTTTATTTATTTGACTGAAAGTTATATTTAGATGCGGACGCCCAGCTCAGAGCATCAGAGCAAAGATCAACAACCCTATTGGAGCATTCATGAGGCCCGTCCACCTGTCCTGCCCTCCTTGCAAGGCCCATCAGAGTTACACCCTCTTCCCTCCTCAGAATCCCAGGCCCTCCTCCCCCTTCCCCAAGACACTCCATGAGTTGTTGCCCTAAAAGGGATGCTGGAGAGGATGTGAAGTCTCCGGAGAAGCAGCCGTTTTCACTCTCGGTCACATTCTAGGACCCTGAGTCCTGGGAACAGGCTGTTTGTTTGCAGTGTTCCCCAGCTCCTTACAGTGCACTTCTGGTCAGCTTCTCACCAGCTCTCACGGGGCTCTAGCGAGGCACCCGTGGACCCCTTACCCAAAGTGCACTCCCGCTGCTTCTCACCATTTCATGTGCATGTGTACCCTTGAACTTCTTCCCACCAGAAATTCCCGTGCCCCCCGCCCCCTCCCGGAGCTGTTCATCAACTTCCACCCAGTGTACCCTGGGCGCCAGACCCGAACTGTGACAGCACTGCGTGGCCTGGGCCACTCTAAGCTTTTCGGAACCCAACTACAATAAAAATATTTTCCATAGTAAATAGCCAGAATTTTAAGTGCTTATGTTTTAGGCCCTTTCGGAGCTTTGGCCCCCCACCCTCCTCTATCTGCACCAGAAAGCTTCTCACCAATCTCTCCCCAGGCTTTGTTAGTTTTGTCTGATTAATGTAAGCCACGGTGGTTCGCTCAATGTTTGAGTATACTTTTGTCAAACCTTAAACTAATCTACCAATTCCTGTGGAGTGGGCTTTAAAATTAAAGTCCCCACCTTTTCTTTGGGCTGCTCCAACCGTAATTTACTACAAACGTTCACCTCCACTGGCTAATTCACAAATGTTCATGTTAGCCTCTTTTTTAGCTTGGTAACAACATATGTCCAGGGCCAGGCACCATTACAAATCATTCATTTAACTTTCGCCCCAGCTCATGTGAGTCAAGGAGCTGTTGTCTTCTCTCTGCGCAATCTTCTACAGAATGAGACACTTTACCAAAAGATGTGTGCCCGCACAAGTAATTACAGTACCACTACATACATTATTGAATACTTTCCTCTAGTTTCAAGCATTGGCATAGCCAATAGGTTTCGCCTTTGGGACCTTATAAGTGTTTAGTTATCCAGCACAGTATCCTTGGTGCAACATCATCAAGTGGCATGGCTAAACACTTATAAGGTCCCAAAGGCGAGACCTATTGGCTATGGCAATGCTTGTTTGGATGAGCCTGGTCAGCGCATGTCCTGCTCTGCGAGGCATGCTGTATTAGAGCATGGACTTGACGTGCCACCGATATTTTTCATTGGCTTCGGTCATTGTCCTTTGTAAATGCTGGCTTCGGATTAGTTACTAGGTTTGTTAGTCCTACTTTAGTACCATGTCGTAATTTGTAATCTCCCATGAAGTCTGGCCCTTTTACCTCTGTTACACCGTATTTCTTATTTTGTCTGTAAGCACTATTTTCTTTAACGAGTTTCTCCTACTGCAGTGCCGCATAACATGTTTTCCTGCAATATTCAGCGTGCCAGGCACACTTTCACTTTCCAAGCAGCTTAGGACAATTGCGGCAGCTTCCTTGAAATGAGATAGATATCACATTTACAAGAATTTGAGCTATTGGCACCAAAACAGAAAAATAGAAGGCATTGTCAATTACAACGGCAATAGCTTAAACTCTCGCAAATGCAAGACCTATTGTATTTCAAATGCTTTTTTTTTTTTCGAGTGCCAAGCTTTAACATAGTTAGGAATGCGGGATAAAACTGGTCTTGTAGTGTTACATGCTTGTCTGCTTATTAACTATACTTGCAAAGAATCTGGAATTAGTTGCTGAACTACACCTGCCTGGTCCTTTCCTGTTAACTTGGTGCCAGTGAAACCTTGGTGGAGAAAATGAATGCTGGAATATGCTAAACTGTCAATGGTGAGATCTGTCTTTAATGATTATTCTCTAATCTGTGAGCATAGTTGTTAGTTTAAAAAAAAATGTGCTAAAATGTGCTGCTTGATTTTTAGTCGGAGCTACTGAAGTTAGTATTGCTGACATTATGAAATCCTGTGCAGCCATCAATTCTTCCTCTGAAGGATGTACATTTTTTATGCATCATTTTTCCTCTGTGGGCTAGAAATTCCGAGCATGGCAGTCGTCCAATTACATTTTTCACAGGTTGCTTTTCTTATTGTTTGTCCTCTGCTAATCTGAGCGTGTGGCATGTTAAGAATTGTCTGCCAATAGTTTTGGGAAATAGTCTCTAAACTACCTCACAATCGCTCTGAATTATTCTTGGATTGAATAAGGCAAGTGTATTTTCCGCGATCAAAAGGCAAGATTCTACATGTGTTGTCTCCCCCACACCACCGAAAAGACAAACCGCTTTCTAATAACTTTTTGGGTGCTTGTTTATTAGGCCTGCTAAAACCGGTTACATCTGGTTAGTGTTTCCTAATCTGTGAAAGCAAAACTGGAAGTCCCTCATTCTCCTACATCGCCTTAAAGATTTGGAACAACCACCCTCAACATATCGGAGTCTCCTCCTCACTTCTTTAGTTTCGCAAGACGCTAAAGACCTAGCTCTTATAAGTATCTCTGGGACCACAGACCTGCACACTTGCCCAAACGCCAGGATGCCCTCTCGGGTGATTAGGTTGCTATAAAAATCAATATAACATATACTTAGTTCACATTACCAAGTCAAACTAAGTTTGCATTCTGTTAAACTGTTTTTTTAGCTTCTAGTTTGGTTATTTATGGTGGATGATAAACAGGGGTTTGTAAAAATATCTTTACTCCATTTAAAGATTTCTGCAGTTTTTGGGTGTTTGGGGAGTTGCTAAAGTATTTCTTTGAAATAAACACATGAATGTATCCCTACTAATAATTTTAAATTCCGGCCTAGAGACAGTTGTAGTTTTGTCAACAGTGTCACCCAAAATATGAATTGTAAAATAGTTCCTTATCCATGCAGGGGTTCTGGTTAGTTTTATTAATTGGCCTGTTCGTGTCATTCTGCTTACCCCAGTGTAGAGAGAGCATGGAGTAATTTGTCAGCCCACTTAATCCATTGGCTCTCTAAGTATTTGTAGTTTGTGTGTGCACGACAACCTAAAAAGTAGTTTACTGCGTTGCTATGCTTGGCCAATATCTGGTTTCATTTCCGTTCAATTTCCTTTAGATCGCTCGAAAATACAAACAAGCATTTAAAATGCAATAGGTCTCATTTGTTTGACTTGGAGATATTAGGATTGAAAATGGCAATGTCTTTAACCACGTGACCGGACTCCCATTGATTTGAGCCTTTGCAACAACTGTCTAATTGCGTCCAATTTACAATTTGTGCAGCATTCTACAGGTGTGCATTTTGTGTAGGAGCGTTATAATAGCAGAGCTGTCCCTCAGCATACACACAATTCTGATAACACAGCCGCCCCTTAGGTATACTATTGTATAGTATAGTATAGTAATTGCATTTCTATAGCGCTTACTACCCCTGACGAGGCGTCAAAGCGCTTTTGCGGTGGGTAGCACGCTACTCCGGAATCCATAGAGGATTAGTGTTGAATTAGTATAGTGGATAGGTTAGTCAGTTATTTGGATTTGGAATGATAGCAGAAGGATATAGGAGGAAAAATAGGTTTGTATTTATATAGCGCTTGTTACCCTTGATGGGGTGTTGAAACATGCTATTCAGGAAGCCCATAAAGGATTAGTGGTGAATTAATATGGTGAAATATGAACATAATTTCAGTGGTGGATATTAGTCCGTTATTTTGAGTGAGAAGGATAGCGGAGGGATAAAAGGGGAAGAAAGGTTTGCATTCATATAGCACTTGTTTTGCAGCGTGAGTCTTTCTGGATTCACTATGCTGTGCATTATTCCGCGATCTGGTGGTTGGGTCCGGATTCGTAGTCTTTTAAAAAAATTTTTTTTTTTTTTTGTAGCCCAGGTGGGCGTCTACGTCCCACCATTTGGTGCACCTTCGTGACGTCGGCACGCTTCCTGCAGAAGCTCCCACCCTTGGGCGCCATCTTCAGATTCTTTTTTCCGCCGTTGGGTCTGGATCGTCGCATGAAGCTCCGGAGAAGTTTCAGGAGAAAAGAAGGAAATACACCAAGTTTTGAGGAAAAAGGACCGAGGGAAGTCGGAGAAGAAGACCTCCTTCAGCCAGAACGAAGAAAGAGGAGAAAACCTCGTGATACTCGACGGCCAAGGAGAAAGCGCGCGCAGGGGGCCCCCTGAGCGAGCACATGGACAACACCCCATTCAAGTTCTGCCGTAATTGCCACCACAAGTACGCGCAGAAGGACCAGCATCCAGTCTGCAACCTCTGCCTGCCGATCGACCACTCCAGCGAGGATTGCAACGCCTGTTCAATCTTCACGCCGAAGAATCAGAGTTCGAGAGAGACAGAGGGTGGCCCACCACACGATGCAAGGGAAAGGGACCACGCCGAGCCTCTACCAGCTGGGTGCCTCCTCCGATGAAGAGGAGAACATCGCCGAGGGACCAGATGACTTCAAGGTCGTAGAGACCGATGTGAGACCTTCAAAAAAGGTAGGAGAGTCTACGACCCCGAAAACTCAGACAGGGCCGAGAAAGCCTGAGGGAGAACCCCGAAAAGCAGAGGCTAAGTCCTCGAAAGGAGCGCCGGCGACGAAAGTTTCGACGTCCGAAGCCGCATCCTCCGAAAGGCCCAGCGGATCCTTCGAAAAGGACTCCCAGATGGCAAAGACCAGCGAAAAGCAAAGGTCGTCGAAGCAGGCCCTCGAGAAGGGACCCTCGAGCGAGAAGACGCTCAGAACGGCCTCTACGTCGAAGGTACCGTCGAAGAGACCTGCCGAAAAGCTCGACGCAGAGCAAGCGGCAGAGCTGGAGAAAAAGAGAAGAAGGCTCGAGGCCGAAATGGAGAGTATGCTCCAGAGGAAGAGAGCCTTCGAGGAAACAATGAAGAACTATACGATTCCCTCGAAGACCTACTCGACTCCCTCGAAGACCGCTGCGACCGCCGAAAAGGTAGAGGGGCAGGAGGACTTCGAAGCCGAGGAGCCGCCGAAAACTCCAAACCCCACAGATGAGGGAGAAGAGGAGGATTTCTACCGCTCGGAAGGAGATTACCTCCGCGAGAGCTACTACTCAGAATCCTCGGCGTCGCTAGAGGAAGAATGGCAGGATCTCGAGGCCGATAACCCCGAGGAACCTGTGGAGACATACCCTTCGAGGCCTTCGCCGCCAGACGACATCGGGGCTTACTATGAGGTCGTTAAGAAGGCTGCAGCAGTCTACAATGTGAAATTGGAGGAGGAACAGACAAAGGCTGACTTCCTGCTAGAGACTTTGCCCCCCCCCCTCACAGACGAAAAGCAGCTTCCTGCCCATGCTGAAGAGCGTCACGGCCCAAGGGACTGAAGCCTTCAAGGAACCGGCCACATGTAGGTCAGTGACCGCGAGGACGGAGAAGAAATACAAGTTCTCCGAGGACCCCCCTTATATCCAGGGCACCGTGGCAGCTGACTCCATATTCGCGGCAACGGCCAGAAGGGCCAACGTGCCAACCACATCTGGGCCACCACCTGATAAGGAAAGCAGGAGGATGGACCTCGCTGGAAGGAAAATTGAAAGAAATGCCGCTATGCATTGGAGGATGGCAAACTCAATGCACTCCTGAATAGACACCAATATCAGCACTGGGATGATATGAGCCAGTTGCTGAAACACATGCCTGAGGAGTACAGGCAGAGGGCAGCCCACCTTGTGGAGGGGGTAAAGGACATAGCAAACGCATGCCTGAAGACAGCCCTAGATGGGGCAGAGACATCTAGCAGGCTGATGGCCTTAATATATTTAAATCCTGTTCAAAGTTACTGGAGTGTGAAGTATTTGAGAAGTCATGCTATTTATAAAGATGGAAAATGTTTAGTGTACATTTTTGAGGTACTATAGGATGTTTGCTTTCCCTCCAAATGTTTTTCCTTTACTTTGTAAAATTAACTACGTTTTTGCAGCGTGAATCTTTCTGGATTCACTATCCTGTTATGCTGTGCATTATTCCGCCATCTGGTGGTTGGATCCGTAATTGTAGTTTTTTTTTTTTCCCTTGGCCCAGGTGGGCGTTGAAATGCCACCATTTGGTGTCCTTCGTGACGTCTGGAAACTCACACCTTTGGTTGCCATCTTCAGATTTTTTTTTCCGCTGTTGGGTCTGGATCGTTACCGAAGAGTTCCTGTGTTTTTGGAAGAGAAGTCAAAGAAAAGAGAAGTAAATGGACGAAAATCAAGGTTTTCAGCTACACCAGACTTGCGGGTCGGGTAACCGAGATGACTAGGGAGAAGGATCTCGACGTTCAATGGAGAATGCGCTCGCAGGGGGCTCCCTGAGCACCGGAATAGACCAAAACATTTCAACTTATGCAGCGATTGCCACCACAAATAGAACCAGAAGGGCCAGCATCCAGTCTGCAACCTCTTCCTGCTGCTCGACCCCAACAGCAAGTCCCGCAGCACGTGCTCTGCGTTCACACCCAAGACCCTCTGAGTAAGAGGCAGAGAAGGGCGAACCACAACATGCAAAGGTAGGGGCAACCTCCATCGCTCCAAGTCTTGTGCCTCTCCAGTGGAGAGGAAGACAACATCGCTGAAGGACCGGAGGACTGCATGGTCTTTGTCCATAAGAAGATGTCGAAGGGGGTAAGGAAGTAGTCGACCCCTAGACACTCAAGCGACTCTCAAAAGGGTGAAGCTAAAGCCCCGAGTGACAATCGTAGGAGTGAAGCAAAGTCCTCAAAGGGAGCATTGCCACCGAAATACTCGACGAAGGCAGCAACCAAGGACATTCATCCGAGCGGATCCTTCGAATAGGACTCCCAGACGGCGAAAGCCCATGAAAAGTCCAAGTCGTCGAAGGTTGCCCTCGAAAAGGACACCTCGGCGCAGAGGAAAGAAGGGCCAACATCGACTTCGATGGCCCTGAAGCGAAGCGCTCCAACTCTCGATGCCGAACATGCAGCCGAGTTGGAAAGGAAG
Organism: Lissotriton vulgaris; assembly: GCF_964263255.1. Classification (NCBI taxonomy): domain Eukaryota; kingdom Metazoa; phylum Chordata; class Amphibia; order Caudata; family Salamandridae; genus Lissotriton; species Lissotriton vulgaris. The sequence continues at coordinate 198,820 of NW_028241135.1, read as the reverse complement.
AAGAGGAGGCTGGAGGCCGAAATGGCGAGCATCCTGCAGCGGAAAAGGGACTTCGACGAAAAGATGGGACAATACACATCCTGCGAAATCCGCACCTTAAGTCGAAAGATGACGAGGACGACAAACCTCCGAAAACGCCTGAACCGGTCGAGGAACAGGAGGAGGAAGTCTATTATTTTGATTGCGAAGACTATGAGGATTAGCAATCCAACCGGGACTCCACGTCCTCTGAGGCACAAGACTTGGAATGGCATGATCTCGACGCTGAATCCCCGGAAGAAGGGGCAGACACATACCCTTCACTGCCAGACGACATAGGAATATACAATATAGTCGTCCAAAAGCCTACACAGACATATGGGGTGAAGATGGAGGAGGAGAAGCCCAAGGCATGTTTTCTCCTGGGAACTCTACTGCCTCAACAAAGTAAGAGCCAGTTCCTGCCCATGCTCCCTAGTGTGCTGAAGCAAGGAAGAGATGCCTTTAAGGAACTAGCAGTATGCAAAGCTGTGACTCCAAGAACGGAGAAAAAGTATAAACATTCCTCAAAGGACCCTACGTACATCCAAGGGTCAGTACCAGCCGGCTCCATAATCACAGTAACGGCTAGGAAAAGGGCCAATGTACCCACTAATGCCAGACCACCTCCAGATAAGGAGAGTAGAAGGATGGATCTCGTAGTGAGAAGGGTGTAGAGAAATGCGGCAATCCAATCGGCCTTGGATGCTGCTGAGACGTCCAGCAGACTAATGATGATAGGAGTGACTGAGAGAAGACATGCATGACTCAGAATTTCTGGATTCAAGTCAGAGGTGTAAAGCGACATCCTCAACACACCTTGTAACGGGGAGCAACTGTTTGGCACACGAGTTGCAAGTTGACGCAGCTCAAGAAGGACAAGAAGACAGCAAGGTCCATGGGAGCGCTGCAGTTCAGAGGTATGAGAAGGGGTACACCCACCAGAAGACCAGGTGGAAGGGGTGGGCAAAGTGCCTACCACATTGCACCAAACTTTTCATCAAGGCTATCAAGGAAACAACCAGGGCCAGCAGCAGCAGGGACAGCTGCAGCAGAACTGGCAGTACCAGCCCCGGGGCCAGTCCTTTCGAGGGTACGCAAACGGGCTAGGACAGACGGGAAGCACGAAGAGGCGGCCAACAGCCTCCCTCCAAGTGACTGCACCATGAAGCTAACACCTACCCTAGCAACACCTTTGGGTGGGCACAAAGCAGCCACCGAACGTTCCACAACAAACAGTACCTCGAACACACAACACCAGTAGGAGGCAGAATAAGAGACTTGTTCCAGGAGTGGAGGAAGGTCACAACAGACAAATGGACACTAAACATCATACAATACAGATTTTGTATAGAGCTAGTGAAACAACCTCCAAACAGAAAACCAAGAAGCGAGGCACATTCTGCGAAGGAACATTCGCTTTTGCGACTAGATGGGCAAGAACTGCTCAGCAAGGAGGCGATAGAGATAGTGCCGCACAACAAGAGGAACAAAGGGGTCTACTCCACTTACTACTTTGTGCCAAAGGTGGACATAACACTAAGACCTATCCTAGATCGAAGGTTCTTGAACACATTCATGAAGACTCAAAGATTCAAAATGACTTCCCTACCAGAGGTAATGCCACAAATACAACAAGGGGATTACATGGCATCTATAGATTTAAAGGACGCGTACTTGCACATCCCCATCAACCACAAACATCTACTAAGGTTTGTGATCAACCAAAGTCACTACCAGTTCACAGTACTGGCATTCGGACTCATATCCGCACCTAGTGTGTTTACAAAGTGTCTAGCAGCTGTCGCAGCTCACCTGCGAAAGCAAGGAATACACGCATACCCCTATCTCGACAAATGGCTCGTAAAGGCAAGTTCGTACAGCCAATGCAAACACATCAGCAGGTCATACTGACACAACTGAGTTTCTCAATCCATTGGGAAAAATCGTCAACAGAACTGGAGTAAGTCCAGGCCAAAGTGTTCCCCAGCAGGAAGAGAACGTTGGCGATACTGAAGGAAGCATGTAATTACTGCAAGGGGTATGTTCTGACAGTGGAATGGTGAGTAAGCTGATGGGAATCATGGCGTCATGCATTCACCTAGTCCAATATAGTCGACTACACATGAGACCATTCCAGGAATGGATCCAGCAGCAATTGTCACAGGCAACAGGGAGTTGGTTAGATCTAGTGGTTGTCACACACGCAGTGCATCAGGAATAGAGTGATGGAACAAGGAAACCTATCACAGGGGAAACCATTCACACAACCAACTCCAACAGTGACCATCACGACGGACGCCTCCCAGCTGGGGTGGGGCGCGCACATGAAGAAACTGAAGGTGAGGGGGCAATGGTCGCAGCAGGATGCGGTCAAGCACATCAACTACCTGGAACTAAAGACAGTGTTCCTAGCCTTAAAATCTTTTCAGAAGGAGCTGTACGGAAACAGGGTGTTGATCCAAACAGACAACACCACAACCATGTTCTACTTAACAAACAAGGAGGAACACAATCAGTAGCACGATCAGGTCTAGCACAGGAAATATGGACATGTGCCATTCCACTAAAAATAAGACCTAGCAATAAATCTCCCGGGGAAGGACAATGTGGAAGCAGACAGACTCCACAGGCAGACAGCCGCACCCCACGAATGGGAGAGTAACCAACAGGAAATGGAGAGTATTCCGGAAGCGAGGTACACCGCAAATAGACCTATTTGTAACACACCAAATTGCAAAATGCCAACACTTCGCATCCAGACAACCAGACCATCGGTCACAAGGGAATGCACTATGGATAAGTTGGTCAAAGACCTTTGCATACGCTTTTCCCCCCGATACCACTGATACACAGGGTACTCGGCAAATGCAGGATCAGCAACATGTCGCAGATACTAATAGCACCTCAGTGGGCCAGACAGTCATGGTTCTCACAAATAGTAGAGATGGTGCATTCACCAGTACACAGATTCCCAAAAGGAAGGTACCTATTAACAATGCAGAACGAAAGGGTGCTACATCCAGGACAAGAGAGCCTCCGCCTAGCGGCATGGCTCCTGAGGACCTAGAGTTTGCAAACCTCAGACTACCGGCGAGCACAATGGCAGTGCTCAGGGAGGCAAGAAGACCTACCACATGAAATGCTACGGCCAATTGAAGATACCAGTGCTAGTTTTGCACTGCTGGTGCACACAAACACGAATTGCTGATGACCACTAAATGACTGACCTACGTGTGAATGTTTGGAGAAGGTCAATATTTTGGATAACCAGAAATGTTAAAGTTTGTAAGTGAAAACAACAACCCATATTTTCTAACACTTCGTAAGTGCATTTGACTATTTTTTTCAAATCTACCATTTGCAAATCCCATCCTTAAGTGCAGAAAGACACATTTACCTGGGTCCCGTTTTAAAGTTTGGCTTGCCAGTGCTGCTGTTGCTGTCACTTGTGTGATGGGTACGAAAGTACTAGGAGGGAGTGTTTGGAGAATCGAAGGGATCTCCCTTTCTTTAGGATTTCATTGGGCATAAGTTGTGATTTCACTGATATTGCGTGTGTTCTGCTAAAAGGGCTGTATATAGCAGGCCTGGTTGTTTATAGTGACAAGTCAGTTATGTTATATAGTCTTATATGGTGCCAAACTCTCTCCCGAAGGGGATGTGCTTGCGCTGGAGGTCCGAAGAGTCAGAGTGGAATACAGGGGGGGGGGGGAGGGGGGGGGGGGGGGGACACACATTCGGCCAACACCTGTCTTTGTATGTAGAGAAATTGGATGTTTACCTAATATTCTGTGGGATAGAATTCTATAGATAAGACTCCAAATAAAGGCAGAAGAGTGACCTCGTATTTTAGCAAGGTGTATATGCTCTGTATGTGAAAGTCAGGTTGGCATATTGTAAAGCCCTCAGACGTCTGTAGGAAGAAAGTTTACTCGGAAAGTAAGCAGGACCTGAGAAGTAAAGGATGTCATATGTGACACCACAATTTAAACATGGCACCCTTACGAGTGATGCAGTTCTGAAAAGGAGGTTGTAAATCATGAGGGCAAACCTATTTTGGATAGTCTGTAGCCGGGTAAACAAATTGTCTGCCATGCCAATTAAAGGGTGTTGCCATAATCTAGACTTCTCAGAACTATGGCTTGGATGATAGCTTTTCTGCAACTTAATGGGAGTCAGTGGAACATTTTGCATAGCATGTGGCGAATTCCATAACCTGTCCCACAAAGTTGATTTAGACTCTTATTGAAAGCACATAATAATAATTCCCAGATTCCTAACCGCTTTCTTTGTTTTTGGCGCAGTACCTAAATTGCATTACCACCAGTTGTTAGAGCAGATGGAATTGGCTTTGCCGAACACAAGTTCTTTCTTATCCCAATTTCACTTAAGACCGTTATTCCTTATCCACATAGCCATGTTGTTTGAACCGTCCAAAAACCTTTATCTATGCAGTGTCTGCAGTGGAAAGTATCAATTGGGTATCCTCTGCAAAGGGTACCATTTCAAGTAATAGAAATGGTAAATTGTGAAGTGATGGATTAACCTAGTGAAATACCACAATAGGCCTTTAGAATTGGTTTTTTGCACTATTAAGTCTGTAGATGATTATATTAGATGGAATCGCAGACACAGATTTTGGTGATTATTACCTCTATGGAAAACTCTGGAGGTAGAATTGCACTGTGATTGTATATTGTTTGTGCCTGCCCTAATGTACTAATTTTCTAAAAAATATGGATGAAATGAGTGTGTGTGATAAAAAGTACTGGCCTAACCGTTTTAGCTTTGTCAGACTGTGTTAGACTCTAGTAATAAAGAAAATTATAATAAAATTCATTCATTCCAGACACCGAGGTTGTTTGGTTCAGCTTTCTTCAGCTAATGGTCTATTCAGGTGTCAAATTCTACACACTGCTTTCACCTATGATGGCATATATCCTGTTCAGTGGGCCAGCTTCCTTAAATATTGGTTCTATTGCTCTTTGAGTGATAATTGTTTTCTTGCTGTGCTCATTTGCCTCAGTGTGAATCAGTGAGGGGACTGGGGTCAGGATTTTAGTTCCATTTTATACCAGCTCCCCTCCCACCCCATTAATTTTGTTGCTTGTTTGAGCACCTGACCATTCTCCACACTGTGCTAATGACTGTTCACGTCACTCCATATGGCCACTGATTCTAAACGGCCATCTTAAAGTGTTGCTGCCCAATGGGTTTTATTTTCCAGAGTTGCAGCTTGGTTGTTTGTAAATCTTTAATATGATAAGGAGCATTATGAATATCATTCCAAGACCGCCTACAACATTTAGACATTTTTTTTATTTTTTTCAGTTTTTACTTAAGATTGTATGTGATTAACTGTGGATAGGTGAGTGGGCAAATGAAAACTAAGTCAGTGGGTGGATTGGTAAATACACAAGTGCAGCAATTTTTTTTAACATAGTTTTATTAGTTTTTCCATAAACAACCATCAATATCATTAGTTATTAAGCGTTCCTCCCCTCCCCCCTGTCCCGTCCACAATCCTCGAAAATCAATATGTAATTACAATTTCCGAGTCATTTCTGCGTTCCATAAAATACAACCTGAATATGTAATTTCTTTTTCGGGAACCATCATTTAACAATTCACTTAAGTTTACATACTCTTCCTTATTTAACCAATTAACCAATTTCACCATACTTAACCTCACCCCACCCTGTTCCTGGTGTGTCCTCCTAACATTCCATTCTATAGATAACGTGTGTGTTGACTCCCAGCCAGCTCATACATTGCGGGGTACATTCCAGTCCCTGCTACTCATGTAACTTCCTCTGTGCCTAATTGGGTTATCAGAACCTGGACCAACTTCTCCCATGCCCTCGCAGCTTCTAGCGCTTTATCATTGTTCTGTCGTCGTGCTTGCCGCAAGCGGACAGCCCCTTCGCTACCAGCCCATTTGAGGTATTCGGCTTTCCACCTCCTGATACTAGGTCCCTCTATCGCTTTCCAGTGCATCGTAATTTCCCTCTTCGCTAACACTAAGCCCATCTCTATAAACTTACTAGTCTTCTTCGTTTTGGGTGTGTGAGGGAACCAATGAAGCACACAAACAGCCACATCAAATTCCAAGTTGGGCTCCGTAACCAGATTCAATAATTCACCCACCTCTGTCCAATAGCTCCCCAGTCTCATACAACTCCACAGCATATGTTCCAAGTCTGCTCCCACTACTGCGCATCTAGGGCACATCGCATTACTAGTGCTATAATAGTCCAGAATCTTGCCGGGAGTTAAATATGCTCTATGTATTAAGAACACATGCACCAGCTAGAACCGCGCATTTCGGGTCTCCTTCCAGGCTCTACTTAATATCTGCCCCCATGTGGCCTCCGGTATGGTCTTCCCTATACTCTGCTCCCATTTCTTTTTTTTTTTTTTTTATTTTATTTTTTTCACAACCATTTTATTGATGAAGATGAGCATATGAAATAGAGTGGCAGCCCACAATCAGGACTACACCACCAGACATTTCGATACAATCACCTTTTTTTTTTTTTAATTTTATTTTGAAAACCTTTATTCTGCTTAAAATCAGAACAAATACGGGCCTACAACCTTCCGGCCGGCCACGATAACAGTTGAGCATCAATGCAACTTTACGGCGACACAGTAATATCTTCGTTATAGGCAAGCAGTAAATGGGTTACACTGTAGTTACCATTTTACCATGTCTCAGGATTGGTGAAGGTTAATTTTAAGGTTTTCATCGCGACAATTAAGATCAGGTCGTACTACTCCGCACTAATACAAGCAAGAAAGAGACTGAAGGATATTTGCAACAGGATATCAGTAAACAGTACATAGGTTCCGTCCTCATGAAACAGGATTAATCAGAGTACTATGCAGAATATCGCCAGAACCATACCTAGCCGCAGTTAGAAACCGTCATGGAAGGGGCACGGATCAGGAGGTACATTGAACCACAAATGATACTCAAAAACAATAGTCCACAGTCAGGAGGTTAAAATACTATCAGTCCGCGTTAAGGCACAGTGGGTAAGACTTCCCGATCACGCTAGACCCATTCCCACTAAAGAAGACATATTAAAGAAGGAAGAAAAGAGAGAAGAGAAAAAGACAGAGGGCCATAGAACTAAGGTAACCCAAAGCATTCCCATCCCCGAAACCCACCCTGCATACCAGCGGAAGGCCACGGCCCACCCCCCCCCCAATAGGCATGCCTGTCGCCCCGAAAAGAAGCCCACAAGAGGGAAAGCGGAGGAGGGCCATAGTACCGGCCCCTCGTACACCCCCAGCCCAAAAGCGGAGGCCCACTCGAAAGGAACGTGGGCCCCAACCCACGGTCACCCCAACCATAAACAGTCACCAGTATGAGCGACAATCCTCTTCGGCACCAAAGTCACAGGAAGGTAGTCCAGGTAAGCAGAAATCAGCCCTGGCCAGTACGAAGAAAGGGTAGCGATCGGTCCCACCAGCTTCCAGGTAGCAGCATCAAGACGGCAGTGACAGGCTGGGTCATCCCGGGTCGAGACAAAGACCAAAGCGAAGTTGCAGGAGCAATGTCCCAGGGCACGTACAAGTTCCACAAAGAGGCAAGGCGAGGGTAGGACGGCCATTCACCCGCCGGCGGGTAGGCAGTCTCGGGAACACAGGCACAGTTCGCATCAGCTCGCTCCGCGGCGCCAGCTCCAAGTGTCCAGCACATGCGGGGGGTGACCCGTGCAGCCATCGGAACAAAGGCAGAGTCACATTCTACAGTGCACTCTGCTGCGTCCTGTGGCACTTCGGCAGTGGAGGAGGGCTGCTGTAAGATGGGTGCAGCCGCCTGCAAACCCTGCATTGCAGCGCGCAAATCCAGAAGAGCCAGCCAGATTTCCTTTATTGTGGGCTCCATCATCGCACTTCCAGCGCCTACGGACCCCGGGGCTCACACGGCGAGGAATCTGTCACAGCAGCTGTTCAGCAGCAGTAAGCAACGCGCTGCAGGAACCGGAGCCCGGGGGACACAGCACTCTCTTGCCGAGTTGCGGCGCGATATCTGCCGAGGCGAGCGATTCCTCCGTCCGGGCCCCTTTCAGATCATAGACGCCAGCAGGGTGTCATATCACGGCGGTCGATGCCGCACTGCAGCGAGGAATCCAGGGAGCGTCGCCGGGAGCCGTTTCGGTTTCGCTCCACGGGCACCGACACCTGGCAGCCGGGTGAGGCCGTTGTTGACGCTTTGCTGGGCGGCTATCGTGCTACCCGAGGTCCCGGCGTGGCCAGCTGGGAAGGCCAGAAACTTGCAGGCGGCAGTGCGCGGCCATCCGAGGCTGCAGGATCGTCGGAGAAACGCGGCCGGGATCGACCACGATTCCGCTGCAATAATCCGTGGCCGGGGTGCAGGATATTTAACAGGAGATCGCCGTAGCTGAGGGCGAGCTGCGGAGCCGGGCGTCTATGCGGCCATTTTGGCCGCCGTCTTGGCTCCTCCCCCCTGCTCCCATTTCAAGCACAGCGCATCTAGTGGGGCCAACCCTTCATTTAGCATTCTGGAATATAAACCCGAAACTGCCTTAAATGTACCACTCGCCATCACCACATACTGACATGCCATTGTTGTTTTAGGTTCCAGCAGTCCCTCCTTCCAATGCTTCTGTATCGCTCGCACCAGGGCCGCATGTACCAGAAAGCCACCCGAGGGAGTTCAAACCTTTCCTGCAACACTCGATACGTTATAAGCACTCCATCCTCATATAAGTCCCCAAGAACTTGAATCCCTGCCTGTTCCCAGTCCCACAGCGATGTCCAGTCTCTTCCGTGCGGCAGCGCCGTGAGCATCCCCAATGGTATTTCCGGCGCGTAGGGGTGCTGCACCCCCGCCCTCCGTTGACTCCTGTTCCAACACTGCCACAATGTCCTTTCTTCCAAGGTGAGATCGCAGAGTTCTATGCGCTGTTGCATAACTATGAAGGACAGGATATGTCTCGGTATCCTACTACCTCTTACCGACTCAGGCCATCTGGACTCCACCGCTACTGCCCGTGTAAGTATTTGTAATTGCGCTGCTAAGTAGTACAACTCCATGTCAGGAACTGCCAGCCCTCCTTCCACTCTCGGCATCATCAAAGTCCGGAGGGCCACTCTCCTCCTACCTGTTCCCCATATGATTTTACCATCATGGATTTTAAGTTTGCAAACACCGAACACGGCACCCATATAAGTAGAGTCCTGAAAAAATTCAACAGCCGAGGCAGTGCCAACATTTCAGTAAGGCAATCCGTCCCATCACCGACAATGGCAGTGTACTCCAGAAGGCCATGCTTCCCCTCAGGGCTCTCCACACGTTCCGATGTTCCCCTCTTGGATGTCTTTATGCCCATGATAAATATGGACTCCTAGGTACTCTAGATGGGACGGTTCCCATTGTACTGTTATTTGCAACTCCGGCACCTCCATCCCCGGGAGCACAGGAAATAAACATGTCTTAGACCAGTTGACTCGCAGACCTGACACCTGGCCAAAGTCCGTTAACATCCGTGCTGCCCCAGTCAGTGCCTCCCCCGTATTTGCCAGAAACAACAGCAAATCGTCTGCATACGATATAAATTGCTGTGCCCTCCTGAAAACCAGTCCCTCATACCACCGTCCCAGTCGAGCATACACTGCCGGCGGTTCTATTGCCAGCGCAAACAGCGGGGAGAGTGAGCAACCCTGTCGCGTCCCGCGAGCTACCTCATATTGGGGCGAAATCATATGTCCAACCCGCACTCTAGCTTTCGCGGACGTATACAGCACAGACGTCCATCGCACAGATCCCTCACCCAACCCGAACTTCCCCATTGTAGTATACAGATATTGCCTTTCGAGGCTATTGACCGCTTTTTCTATATCCACTGAGAGAACCGCCGCTTGGTTGGTACTTCCGGAGGTCTCTCCTTAGACCTTCATTCTCCTAATATTGGTGGCCGTATTTTGGGTAGGGATAAACCCTGCCTGATCCTCGTGTACCAGACTAGTCCTATGCTGCTCAAGCCGCGATGCCAACACCCAGCTGAGAATTTTATAGTCAGTCGTCAACATGGACAGTGGGTGGTATGCCGCCTTGTCCGTACTTGCACGTCCTGGCTTCGGCAGCGGGACTATGAGAGCCTCATGCATCGTTCCCGGCAGCTGACCCAATTCCCATGCCTCCGCATAGACCTCCAATAGTCTCGGCGCCAGTATATCGATATAATGCAAATAAAACTCAACCGGCAACCGGGGGTGCTAGTAACCCAGTGGCAGTGGGTTCGAGGCTGCTGCGGTCGCGTGTGGGCTCGCTCCTGTATTTTAATAGTTGCTTTTTTTAAATAACTGTCTTTGCTCCTACCTTGTTGCTTCCGCCCTCCCTGCTCTTTTCCCGCTCCCCGCTCCGGCACTGCTGAGTGCCGATTGTCCCGGAGGGCTGACTGGGTAGCGGGCGCCATCTTGGGAGGGACGGTGGCGATTCCAGGGCTAGCGCACCAGTCTTTGCGGTCCCAGCCCCAGATAAGCGACGCCCCATGCGAACGCGCAGCGGATGCTAGTAACCCAGTGGCTTCAAGGCTGCTGCGGTCGCGTGTGGGCTCGCTCCTGTATTTTAATCGTTGCTTTTTTTAAATAACTGTCTTTGCTCCTACCTTGTTGCTGACGCCCTCCCTGCTCTTTCCCGCTCGCCTAGCCCCGGTCCGGCACGTCTGAGTGCCGATTGTCCCGGAGGGCTGACGCCATCTTGGGAGGGGCGGTGGCGATTCCAGGGCTAGCGCACCAGTCATTGCGCTCCCAGCCCCAGATAAGTGACGCCCCATGCGAACGCGCAGCGGACGCACACAGCGGGCGCGCCGGCGGCGCACTGAAGGCGCGCCAAAGGCAAGCCTGTCTGTGCCCGTCCGCGGCCGGCCGGGGCAAGGGGCACCCCACTCTGCCCAATTTATAACCTACCCCCCTGAGGAACTATACCTATATCTAGGCCCTTGGACCCCTAGCCCTAAAACCACTGCCACAATTGCTAAACTTGGCCTTACTCGGTCTCACTCCACCCCCCCTTACTTACCTGCCCTGCCCCCTTCACCGCTCCTATCCTCTCCCCTCCATGAACCCCCCCGTCATCCAGACCAGCGTCTACTGTTTCGACCTTCCTTTTAAACACAAGATCGGCAGTCGAGCATTACCTCGAACTTTTTGTGTTCATTGACTCCCATAAACCTGATCTTTTATTTTTAACAGAAACTTGGTTCTGTTCAGATTCTCTCCCCAGTATCCTTGCAGCCTTACCATCCTCCTACTACGTCCTGCGGGGCGATCGACCGGCAGGCAAGGCAGGTGGAGGCATCGCTTTAATTGTCCGTTCAGACCTTAATTTCCAAATACTTTCCTCCCTGATCATCACGGCAGTCGACTGTTTGGTAATGCGATCTGCCTCCTTCCAAATTCCTATTACCTGTGTCCTTGCTTACCGTCCCCCTCCACCCCCCACTCCACTCCCCACTTTGCTGCTGAGTTTCAGGAACTGCTGGCCAGACTAGCAGTTATTAATTCTTCTGTCCTAGTACTTGGCGATTTTAACTTCTGGCCTTTTGACCCCGTGGAAGACTCTGTATTTAAAGATTTTTCAGATCTCCTCTACAGCCTAAATTTTATTTCACATATATTCACCCCTACCTATGTCAAGGGGCCCACCCTGGACCAAGTCTGGTCATTAAACATTCCCGTTACACCTCCAATCATCACGCCCTGTCCCTGGTCCGACCACTTCCTGATTTCGTTTTTTTTAGACCTTAGCCTGATTAAACGCCCACCCTTTCCTAAAAACACCTGGACTCGTAATTGGAATAAGGTCGACATCCCTTACCTCTACTCCTCCCTCCCTTCAAGATTCTTACCCTGCCCTAGAGGAGCTTACTCCTTCATCCCAGCTAGCTGCCATCAATGTCTGGCTCTCTAGGACATGCAACCAAGTGGCCCCCTTGAAACGTGTCAGTCAAACGCGCTCATAATGCCAACAAATGGTTTACTGATGACCTTAAGGGTAAGAAATTAGCTGTGCGCCAGGCCGAGCGCGCCTGGAGACGCGCCTATTGTCCAACATTAAAAACTCACTACTCCCTCATGCTTACTATATATGAAAAAAAAATTCTCCTGGCCAAGACCAACTATTTTTCGGGCAAGACACTCTCGGCCGAAAATCGTCCGAGCGAAATTTTTTCCACCGTCCACAAGTTGGCCTTATCAGACAGAACTTCCCTTAAACCTCCCCCTTCTCAATCCTTCTGTGACTCTTTAAACAATGTTTTCATTGAGAAAATTGCAGCCATCAAAGCTAACATACCTTTATCTTTTTCCTCCCCCCCTGCCTCTGAACCCCCACCCAACAGATTCCACCTAAACCATATACCTCCTTTGACCAGGGAAACCCTATCTTCCCTGCTGGTCTGGGTCAAATCTGGTTCCCCCTCTGATGTTTGCCCAGCTTTTGTTTTCAGAGAGATCTTTCAAGCTTGCCCCGCCCCGCCCTTGGCTTTCCTCAACTACTCCCTCAGCAAAGGCCTAGTCCCTGACCTTCACAAAGCGGCTATAATAATTCCCATCCTGAAAAAACTTGGTGCCGACCCCTCTTCTCTCTCTAACTTTCGCCCCATTTCCCTTCTCCCCTACCTGGGTAAGATCGTGGAGTGCCACATCACCACTGTCCTCGCCTCTTTTGTCGAGGACAGTGGTTGTCGGGTCTCCTGTCAGGCCGGCTTTCGCCCTCGCCACTCCACCGAGAGGGTTGTGGTCTCAGTCCTGGACAGACTCAGAGGGGATGGATGCCAACCGGCCCCAAGCCTTGGTCCTCCTTGATTTGTCCGCTGCCTTCGACACGGTTGACCATTCCATCCTTCTCACCCGTGTCAAGGCAGCGGGCATCGGGGGCCCCCCTTTGGCTTGGCTCACCTCCTTCTTGAGAGACCGCACTCAGGCCGTCCATCTAGCAGACCTTTCTGCCCCTTCACGCAAGGTGCAGTGCGGCGTCCCCCAGGGTTCCTCCCTCCCTCCCTTTTTATTTAACCAGTACATCTTCCCCCTAATTTTTGCTTTACAGCAGCTGGAGGTCAGTCTTCAACTATGCAGATGACCTCCAGCTGATTTTCATCCTTTCTCACTCCCCGGAATCCATCCACAATTTTCAATCGGTTATGATTTTCATCAGGGACTGGATGAACTTCAACCACCTTAAACTTAATCCAGATAAAACTGAGGTGGTTCTCACTGGTGGTACATCCAGTCCCTGGACCCCCACGTTCTGGCCCCCTTCACTTGGTGTTCCTCCCCTACCTTCTCATTCAGTTAAAACCCTTGGGATCATACTGAACCAACATCTTACCCTGCACTCCCAGATCAGTATGGTGGTATCATCGTGTTTCTTTACCCTTCGCACCATCAGGAACATTTCTAGATTTTTTTTCTCCCTCTGCTTTAAAACTCATTCTGATGGCAATGGTGTTGTCTCGCCTAGACTATGGTAACATCCTTTATAACAGTATCCCGGCCTATGCCCTCAGACGCCTTCAGCTGGTCCAGAACCAAGGTGCCCGCCTCATTCATGGTCTCCCTAAAATGCACCATGCCACCCCTCTATTAAAGAACCTGCATTGTTTGCCCATTAGAGAGCGGGCCCTTTTTAAACTTGGCTGCACCACGTTTCAGGCCCGAGCCGGAACTGCTCCTACTTTTATAAATTCCGAAATTAAAAATTATACCCCGGCTAGACAACTCCGCACCTCCACCCAGTCCCTCCTCTCCGTACCTCGCTTCAGGAAAAAAAGGATGGGGGCGGATGAAATTTGCTGTACTTGGTCCTACTTTCTGGAACTCCCGCCCATTTCCCCCCCCACCACCATCAGATCTATAACCTTGTACTCTGATTTTCGCAAGGCGCTTAAAACCCATCTTTTCCTGCAAGCCTTTCTGCACTAGCATACTATGTCCCTCTCCTTGGGTTCAACTGCATCCTCAGCGCCAAGAAACCGCTAGGTATACGTGCGCTTAATAAATACTTTAAAATTCAAATCCATCCGCCCGCGGGGTTTTGTTCCGTGCAATCTGTTTAATGGCACACCTGATTTCCTCAAGCTTTATACTCCGGCCCAATTGCTGCGCTTGTTCTTCTTCCAATTGTGGAAGCGCCAAGTCCCTCAGATAAACCTCTATATTAGACTCATCTGTGGTAAGTGTACTCCTATAAAGACTTTCATAGTACTTCTGGAACTCTTGCAGCATGCCCTTCTGGGTATAAACCATGTCTCCCTCCTCCATTTCCAACGCTAGAATCGGGGAGCTCTGCGGTGTGGGATACGCTAACCAGGCTAACAAAGTCCCCGATTTATCGCCCTACGTGTGCGTCTTCTCAGCGTATTTCTTATGGTCAAAGCAACGTAACCTCTCTACTTCTGCGGCCACCACCTCCCTGGCCTCCATTACTTTCCCCTGCAGTTCTGGGTGCTCTGGCCTCGCCCGTTCTGCCAACCTCAACTGTTCCTCTGCCTTTTCCACATCCTGCAACAATGTTTTGTGTACTCCAGTATATTTAGTAATGCAGAGCCCTCGGGCTGCCACTTTAAAAGCGTCCCACTCCACCGCTCTGGTAGAAGCGAATGCACGAGTGCAGCAATGAGTGATTCGTACATGTAATGTTACATTTATACCTAAACTCATAAGTGACCAGTGGTGAAGTATACTTTGTCATAAGGAAGACCTATTGGCATTGCCAATGCTTGTTAAAGTTGAATTTTGGTTTCCATTAGAGTAAAGGAGAACCGTTCTTAATTCTCTTGACAGTCTGTGTTATTAGGAACCACTTTTTTGACCAGTGTATTACTTTGACCGAATAGTAGGGTATTTTCTTCAAGCAGGGCTTATCACCAGCAAGGGAAGTCTGTTCCATTGTGCTTTTATAAATGTGTAAATAGTGTTTGGTGTAGCACAAATAATGTGATCTTGATTTTCAAGCACTGAATGGGCTATCCGGGTAGCTTATTGATTGGGGAAATCATAAGTTTGCTCTGCACCGTTAAGGTGTAGACAATTCTACAGTGAAAAAGAAACTGATGGTTAAAAATGCAAGTGTGCAATTAAGTATTGTTTCTTTCCCAATATCTAGTTATTCTCAGCCCATTTGGACTTAATGGCACGCTCACAGGACAGTCATTCAAGATGTCAGACTCTGCTACAAAGAAGTTGATTGGCGAATGGAAACAGTTTTATCCTATTACATCGAGCGTTAATGAGGTGCATGATGAAAGGCAGGAAGAGATGGACTGGGAAGACGACTCGCTGGCAGCTGTGGAAGTCCTTGTAGGTAAGTAACAGATTGACTTTGTAGATCGGCAGTACAAACCTGGTATGCTGTTTACTGTACTCCCAGCCTTGACTGTCATAAGTATTGTATGCTATAAAAACCTATAAAAAACCTGTTGTGCAAGCAATTTTTTCACTGAAGTGTATGTGCCAGTCTTTATATGTAACAAATATGGAGTATACAGTTTGGAGAAGAAGTGGTCTGTTACTGATCTGTGTATTTGCAGATGTTTTCCTGTTATAAGGGGTTGAACTAAAGAGTGCTTTTGTGCCACCCTTCCCTAGAAAGAATTTAAATACATTGTATGGAAAATTATGAAGCTTTCATTAGCAAAGTATATGCAATCTCAGTTTTGTTTGATGGTAAACTGAAGTGAGCTGTAAATGTTAATACCATGTCTTTAGTTTAATAACTCAATGTATTCTAGTAGTTTAACTAATTGGATTAACATTTGAAAACCAGTTTGCAAAAATGAAAGACCTAAGCCCTGTAGTCCCCTCCCCCAGTGCCCCTAATTTCCATTATTACTATTATTATTATTAATTAAATGTATAAGGTGCACAGCTACCCGGACGTTTCCCGGCACCATCGTACACAGCACGAAAGAAAGAAAGAACATCTACTGGTTACATAGCCACGTTTTTAGGCCTTTGCGAAAGTTATTGGAAGTCGTTTCTAGCCGGAGCGGCAATGATTGCCATCATTTAGTGTGTTGAATTGTGGGATTTGCAGTCCAACCTCTGTAGTTTGTCCCTCTCATTCCTTGGTGACAAATCTGTTTTCCCTCCAAATTTCTCCTTTGCTCTGTGCTTAGGCCTGTGTGCTCATACAGTGCACCCCCAGCCACCATTATGTGTTCACAAGCCAGTGCGGCCACCCCCTTCCCTGCCCCTCCCTTCCTGCTCCCCCCTCCCCCCTTCCCCCCTCACCTACCCGCCCCTCTCCCCCTCACCTACCTGCCCCTCTCCCCCTCCCCTCCCCGCCCCTCCCCCCCTCTGGAACAATACTAGTTTGTGATAATGACCAGGCGTAAAAGTCAGTGTGGTGCCTTGATCAACTACCTTAGTCTATTTTTCTGATGATATTTAGCATACCCTGCAGGATTTTGCATAATTGATCTGAAATGTTTTCTGTAGCTCAAATGTTTTGATTGCATAATTTTTATACAAAATTATGTGATTGCAACAAATGTTTTGCAGCATGAATCCTATTCTTGATTCAAATGCTGTGCATCTATCCCACCGTCCAGTGGTTGTCCAGAATTGTGTTTTGTATGTCTCCTTTTTTTTTTCCTTCATTCGACTTTGTTAACCACCATTTGGTTAGTCCATCATCTGTGTGATCAGATGTGTGCCCTGAAAGTTGAAAAGCCGGAGGCCACGAGGAGGGCTGCAAGAGATCCAAAAAGAAGCAAAAGGTAACTATGATGCTGAAAGGCAAGGACTCAAAGTCCCCAAGAGTTACCTTGGCTGCTAAAAAGTAAACATTTCAAGGTCGGCATAAAGTGTTGCACCGGTCCTGACCGAAGGATGTCAATGGGGTGGGGGGGGTATGGGTAAGGGTTCTAACTAACCCCCAACACCATCAGGCACACGAGAAGTGGTAAACAAAAAGAACAGGGAGCCGAAGTTATCAACTGCTGGGCTTGAAAAGAAAGTAATCTTTGACTGCTGAAATTGAATGAATGCTTGCTGTTAAGCAGAAGTGCACACTCAGCTGAAATGGCAAGATTGACCGATCAACTGGACACCGAGACACCCTCTAGACCAGAACCACATGATGGAACAGGAGTGCTTTGACTACAGTGAAGGCAAATCCACTACACTCCAGCACCAGGGGCGAATTGACTTGTGGCAAGATCTCTATGCTGAATACCCCCTGGGAGGATGTTGACAACTACCCTTTGATGCCCTTGTAGGAGCGTAGGATCTGCTTAGTATGGTTACCCCCAATTTTTGGTGGCATATCACTGTTTTTTGACTTTAGTCTGGCTGGGGCCCTGCTAACCATGACCCCAGCCTAGCTGCTACCTCTAAATTGATTGCATGTACATTAGGTACACTCCAGATTGGTTACTGAGTTACCCTTGTGAGTCCCTAGTATAAGGTTCCTTAGGTACTAAGGACATAGGTGCCCCAGAGGCCTACCAGTCCGTCTACTGGTGGGTCCGCACGAAGGCAAGTCTTTTGTTTCTTGGGCTTTCCTGATTGCTCCAGACGTTCCCGGACTCCCCTCCAAAGAGTGAGTCCCTCAGGCCTTGCTGGTCTGCACCAAAGCCAATCTTTGCTTTCTGCGTGGGTTGCTGTTGCCAAGGCTTGCTGGGTCCAATCCGGAAACTGACACCGCCGCACTCTACCTCCTTCGTGGGACAGCTCAAATCCAGCTCCTAGTCTTCCTCGACGCCTCCTGGTCCTTGTGGCTGAAGAGTCAAGCTTCACCTCCTTCACCTGAAATCACATTGGTTGGCATAGTCTCCTTGCCATCCTGGTCACTGGCTAGTGACCCAGACTCTCTCCCCTCTGCTTTCATTTTCTTAAAATCTCCGATCCACCCTTGGATCCATCCGGACACTTTCCACTTGGTCGCCTGCAGCACTTTTTCGCAGCTCACCATAGGAAACGATGACAAAACCTCGACACAAAAAGACACCTATGCACCCGGCTTCCCTGGGTGAGGTTACACGAGTACTCTGGTGCTCCTGTAGGTCTTGACTCTCGAGCTGTCTAGTTCTGAAGGAATTTGTTTCTAGTCCAATCCTAAGTGTCCTTAATCTGTAATTTTCCAACCGCTACTTTCCCCATAGAAGTTAATGGGGATTCGCAGCTGTGTTTAGATACTGCACGTGTCCCCCGTGTAACTAACTTGGGTGGTTCCTGGTGGCCCCAGCAGTTCTAAAGGCTCTAGGCCTGGTATCTATGGCAGTTGTAGTTCTTATACCACTTTCTTAGTATATGGTTTGTGACGCCCCTAGTGCTAATTATATATTGTGCTAATTTACTGTGTGCTAAATAAGTTTCTTATGTACTTTTGCCTCTAGCCTCATAAAGAGACTAGAGGGATTTGTTTAGTGTATGTATGTATGTATGTATATGTATATATATATATATATATATATATATATATATATATATATATATATACCCGACATCTCGCACTATTTATAATTAAATAAAGTCACTGCAGCCAGCAGTGTATGCTGATTCTGGAGTCCGTGTCTTTCTCCCTTTGGTGGTTACAGGTGCCGGAGTGGTAATTGGATGGATAGATCTATCTATCTAGCTATCTTTGGTCATTACATGAGAATATAGACTTCTAAAACAAGCTGCTGTACATTCCTTCAAGACTTAGCCTGAAGACTGCTCTCCACATCTACCACTAGGATAACTTTCTATATAGGTTGTCTTTAAACCTACCATCTATAAGCGTCGTTTGGACTGGTGCAAGGTGCCCACTAGAATAGTGAAAAGCATATGCCAGGCCAACTTCTCACATTGGTGTGCAGTGTGTGGGATTCCAGCTTGCCATTGTTTTACCAGATACTCTCAAGTGTTTGATCATTTGAAAACCACTAAAGGTACTGGAGGAACAAATAATACAAGCTTAACTACAGTAAGTTCTACTGAACTTAGAGTTGTGTGTCAAGGGCTTAAGCACACCCTTTCTACAACTCAAGAGTCCAGTAGGTACCCAACTAGAATAGGTGGTGCATACACCACACTTCACTAGTTATGTCTTTAGGAGCAGGACCTAGTATGTCCCTGCCAGATGTCAGTCTGTTACAGACATCCAAGTATGACACATTCCTTTCTTTCTGAATTAAGCGCTCTGTGTACAATGAGGAAACTAAAGACACCACAAAATGCAACCACTCAGCATCTCAGAGAGGTGTTAATGCTTGATGACCAGAGAAAGGCTTCAGAGCCTGTAAGGGTAGGCAGTGGGGTGGACTTGACTGAAGGGGAAGAGGCCAGTGGTACCAATCCACATGACTCAGACGCTAAAGTTGACCAGGGAGGTGACCATGACCTAGACCTGGAGAACTCGGCTCCAACTGGAGAGGAAGATGGGCAGCAGGGCCCTCCCTTTATCCCCCCAGGAAGAGTTGGTGTTGGGCCCAGAAGATCCAGATCACCTTCAGTGGAATCTGATCATTCTGTCTCATCAGTAGGAACGTCTGTTTCCTCTCATAGGAGGGTCACCTCCCAGGAGAGGAGAGAGAAACTGGAGTTTGAAAAAGCACAGCTGGAGATAAGGAAACAGAATGTAGCCTTAGAAAAGGAGTTCCTAGACCTTGAAAGACAAAGGAAAAAGATGGACTAGAGTCCCATGGTGGCAGCAATGTCCCTAGAGTTAGGTCTTATGACCATAAAAACTTAAGCAAGATTGTCCCTCCCTACAAGAGTGGGGATGACATCCACAAATGGATAACTGCACTGGAAAGGGCCTGCAAAGTACAGAAGGTACCCCAGGAGCACTGGGCAGCCAAGGGTCTGTGTTATTCTTTCACGATACGTCATTGCCAGAAGAGCATTCTCCATGGTAATTTGGGTATCGCTGGTGGCCTGACTTGCCATAACGGAGCATGAGGAATACAAATAGGATCCCCGATACGAGTCCCAAGATGAGGCATGGAGCCGAACACAGAGTGCATGAAGGTAGGAAAAATGCCCAGGACTGCTTCAAAGGGTGATAACAGTCCCCAAAAAATAGTCTGAAATACATGTACAATACCGCTGGTATCGGACATGTTAAAGATAAGACCTAACATTTCTGTGAAATGTATTGGGCATTATGTAGCTTTCATTGGAAAGCTGCCTAAAAATTGGATCCATCATTGCTGACGGGGAACCCTGCAGGTGGCATGATAAGTTGTTTGAAGAACCCTCACAGGCTCCATGTAAATTAATGCCTTGACACAGAAGTGTACAGCTTAATGTGGTTTTACAGTTTCTACCACTAAGAAATCCCTCCTTTTCCCCACTCCAACATTTGTGTGTGTATGGTAGATCCCAGGTCGACTTTGTGTTCCTTGCCCAACCTTTCATACAGGCCTGCTGGTATGTGTTTTAAGAAATATTGAAACTGGAAATATCGTCACTGATGGTGCCATGTATTATCCATTCAACTGATGGCTTCTCAGAAACAGTTAATGGTAATCTTTCCAGTTTTTCTCCGCTCAGCACTGTAAAGTCTGCTCCCCTCTGTGCCAAAGAGATTTGTTAATCTGTAAGGTTAAATACAGAAAACAATGACGTGGTGTTGATTAAACGCCAAGGCACATAGCCAGAAAGAAGATTTTGTAACGTCCAGCCTAACAGCATTATAGAATGTAATTTAGACTGGCCATGTTGTAACATTAGCAAGTCCTGTTCCATTATGTCTATGGCAGAGGACACAAAGCTGTCCAAAGAATACATTCTGGACGACAGAGTTGTTAACCCATTGTCAACTACAGAGAGTGCTTTCTCTAAATTAATACGATCAATTTCTCGTATTCGTTCAGCTGTTTCCATTTGCGTGACTTTCCATGCTTCATTGTAAGCAGCGTAAATATCGGCGTATATGAAACGTTTATGATGTGGTATGCGAGAACCAAGTAAGAATTCTCGTAAGTCAACGCCATCTTAAAGTGAAGTGAATATCTGGGAGTGCGGATTTTTGCAGCCATTCAAGGCACAGTTTTCCTAAACTGTAAGTTATTATCCCTGGATGTTGTCTCTGGACATATCTTGAATCTGGCCTAGGTACCGTAAACCCTTGTGTCTTGTTCAGGAATCTGTCTTGACAGTTATTCGTGTCTGTGGGCCATATTAACCATTTTTTCCATTCAGGATTTGTTCTGTTTTGTTGTAAAATATAATTTACGTCTACCTCCTCGTCTGTAGTTCTAGTACTATCAGGTATGGGCTTTTCAGTGGACGGTTTGTTTAAATCTTTTATCTTAGCCAGGCCAAGACAAGATGTCTGAACAGTTTCATTTAAAAACGTTATTTGTTCTGGGATGATGCAGGCTCTGAACAATGCTTCTAAACCTTGTACCTGCCAGTCTTTTGTGCCTCATACTGTTTTTGTCTCGATGTTGTCTTAACAAAAGTCAAAGCCTAATGTGGACAAATGAGCATAAAAGGCCGCAGAATAAATCTGTTTAGTGTTTGTCAACGTGCTTTTCATGCCTGTCTTATTAACATTTTTGAAGTAAAAGGGTTCTGGGTTTATGACATTAAAACCTATGAATTATGGAAATTTTCTATAGAATGTTTTAGAACTACCTTTTGGAGGTGTTGGACAATGTTCCCATTGATTATAAGTTAAAACATTTCTAGGGTTTACTGATTTATGCAGATAATGATGACCAAAATGAATAAAACAATAAATTTCTTCATAATTTGATGAACCTTCTAAGCATTCATGTTTTGCAGATTTTGCTGACATTTGTAAGTCTGTCATCATGTTATTAACAGTCTCAAAGTCCCAATCATCAGAAAATGTACAAGTTGAAACAAAATCACTCAAGGAAACCTTAAATTGATGTAGAATCTTCAGCAGCTCGACGGGGCCATAAATGTCATAATCAGTTCTATCCCATGCTATTCCACCAAGTAGAGGAACCGCTGTGATTTTCACTGATGACAGGTCTCGTTGTTCATGAGATGATTTGTGTAGTTTCATGAGCAAATTGAAACTACTGTGTCCATTTTAATATGTTATCCATCTATCAGCTCTCCCAAACTTAAAACGAGAATGAGCCAAAGTAAGAGATAAAATACACCTAATGCAATCCAAAATTCAACCCATGGTGAAACCAGATATGTATTTGCAAGCTCTTGAATAATTTCCGTTAATTGTTCCTTGAAAGTTTTGTTTTTTTGGCGCGGTTTCAGGTTCACTGGGATCCTCAGAAAAGGTATCGAAGTTGATGAAATAGCCAGAGGAAGTTCTGTCAATAGTTGGTATTGCATCCGGATTATTTGAAATCGCTGGAGCTGCTTGTTCCCTTGACATGTTGGTATAGTCAGATGCTACATCATTGTAGACGGGAATTTCTTGACAAACTTATTTGGGTTTCAAGAGGCACAAGTTCCATGGCTTTATTGCATAGTCCTTCTTTTCTCACTGCAGACTCTTCAAAGGTGATGGTCTTTCAGTTTGAACCTCTTGGATAGTAGCAAGATGTTGTCATCTGCTACATCTTGGGAGTCCACTCGGCCCACTACTTATTATCTGCCAGATGGTGTGGTTTTACTAGGTCAATTGATACGGACCAGTTCTCCTTTCTTCCAGCAAGGGGCCTCAGTAACACTGTTCTTGATCCGTGAATTGCTAGTACAGGTACTGGTTTACTGTAGGAAGGCCCAAATTCCTTCTTATCCGCTATTTTCTCTCTGATCAGATCCCCAATCTTTGGTATCCAGACAGGTCTTGCTGGGACAGTTAGTTTTTCTTCAGTGGTCGTTGGCTTTTGGATGGTGTTGCTTAGACTTCTTGTTTCGTTTAAGTCCTGTAAGACAGCCAAACAATCTTTGTTATCAAATGGGTTTTGGTCTACCACTGAAGTATGATGATCAAGGTCTTCAACCATCATTCTAGTACCAAAAAGGATTTCATATGGAGTGATTCCACCCAGAGAACTTCTTGGCAGGTTATTAAGTCTACACTGGACACTTATTAGATGTTTAACCCACCCGTCACCCGAACCTAATACCCTAGCTGTTATAGATTGCTTTGTCACGTTTTTTTCTCTCCACAACCGAATTTCCCTCAGGATGGAATGGACTCAAACTGCTATGCCACACCCAAACTGGCCATGGCCTCCTTATAAGCCCGAGAGCTAAAAGCAGGACCCTGGTCTGAATGTAGCGTGCCGATTGCGTATGTGCCGATAACGACTCGCAAATCTTTCATAACAGTACGGACGTCAGCCGAGAGCTGAGGCCATATCCAAATGAATGTTGTACTAGTATTTGTGGGACCGCTTCTGTCCATAGGGACGTTTGATCGTGGATAGTCTAATGCTATCTAATAATGGTGTCTGTACCAGGCTGGCTACACTGTAGTCCGGAATCTGGTTGTGCTCCAAGCTGTGATCTTTGTAACAGTCATCGCAATTAATTCCGAAATCGTAAATGTGGATTTCATCCCTGGCCATCAGTACATCTCTTGTAATTCTAATAGAAATTTTGAGATCCCTTGATGTATCAGAATCTCTCCCACATGTGCTTCATGAATCGGAGCACCTCTTATTCCTGTTTGGATTACCCTATCCCCCACTCCAGGGATTCAAGCAAAAGGAACAGAGTTTGCATCAATTATGTATGTATACTCGAGTAGATAGTTTACAGGTAACGCAGCTCCACTGCCTTTGCTTGTGGCATTGACAGCGAGCATGGTTTCACCGTCTATTTTTGTTTTTGAAAGAGTGATTGCAGCTATGGAAGCAGTTTGTACTGCAGCCTTCGCGGCTTCATCAGCCAATGAATTCCCTGCAACATGAACGCCGTCACGCTGATAACTCAGTGTATGGATCACATGAGTCTTTTGTAGTTCTTTCTTTAAAATAACTACATGTTCCCAAAGCATTTTATGCTTGAATGTGCCACCCTTTACGTCTTTAAATCCATTTTGAATCCAGTTCTGCAGATATTCATTGTAAGACTGGTCGCAGTATTACGAATCGCACACTATGAGTGTGGAGTATTCGCGATCGGTATTTTCAAGCACCATCTAAAAAGCCTGTAGTTCAGCTCGCTGAGCTGTACAGTCTCCGAGATTGAGTTTTTGTGACCATGGGTCTGAATTTACCATCGCGCCAGCGACCTTTAACAATCGCGCACGCAGCACTATAAGCTTGTTTACCCCCAATTGCGGGCTGTGCTGATCAGTCTATATATATTATACAGCTGTAATGTTCTAGAGGCAGAATTTCAATGGACAGAGGACATTCTTGTTGGTATTGGAGAAATTCTTGTGTCTTCAAGTAAGGGTCAAAAATGTATTTAACGTCTGTTGCAGCAAGAGAATTGACCCATTGTATCCATCTCGGATGTAGAGCGTTTGCATTTGGAATGCTTGCCTTTGTCACTGCCTCTAAGGCAGGTACAGGAGTAACGACTTTTATGCGTTTACCCTGCGCGAGGGCTCTTTTGCTACCGCAGTCTGAACCGCTATCAGAATTTTTTCTGTTGAAGTGAATTTCATTTCAGCTTGTGTGTACAAGTGTGATTTGTAAGCTATTGGTACCTTTTCACCTTCATTAAAGGTTAGGTATGTGAATCTGCATCTCCCTTGGATGATTCGGAATAAGGTTGCGTTTGTTTACACGTGTCTGTAAATGGGATGTTGCTAACATGTCTGTTTGCACTGAACGCAACATTTCTGTGTGTTTTGAGTCCAATTAGTAAGTTTGATATCAGGTTTGAGTAATTCGTAGAGAGGTCTAACCCTTTCTGCCTAATTTAGAATGTAAGTTCTTCCGAAATGCAGGAATCCTAGAACTGACTGTAAATTTTTCAGCGTTTTTGGAGGTTGGAGCAGCGTTCATTTTTCTAAAAAGTTTGCTACCAGGCTTTTGCCTTCACTTGAAAGTTCGTATCCCAAGAATAGGACATTGAGATGGGCAATTCTAGATTTTTTTAAAGTTGAATTTGTACCCTTCAGAGGCGAATCCAAGTATTATGGTGTTCACCCTGGTCAAGTGCCTGTCCAAATCATCGTCTGTAAGATAGATGTCATCGACATAAGATAATGCCTCATCATACCATACGTTTGTTGTTACTCTGGCTGAAAAAAAACCTGGACTGTTCTTGAATCCTTGGGGGAGACGACAAAAGTGTTGTTGTGTCCCCATTATTGAGAAAGCGGTCAATTACCGGCTTTCAGGTGCAATGTTTTGACAGAAGAAACCGTTTGAAATATTAATGTTGTTTTATATTTTTTGCTCACAATGTTATGTATCATTGCTGCACTGTGGCATTTTGTACTGCAAAGGTTTTGCAACAGGAATTTAAATGTCTGTAGTGCAAAACTAGACGATATGCATTGTCTGGTTTGGAGACAGGAAACCAAGGATTGTTCGTGGACGAGGTGCATGTTTCAATCACCCCTTGGTATTCAAGTTGATCTAGGGTGTCCCTGACTTGTTTCTTTGATTCTTGTTTAACTGGATACTGCTTCTGAGCAGTTGGTTGATTTTTTTAACTGGATTTTGTGGTGAGGAGAATCCTCATCCCATCCCACATGTTTATATAATGCTGGAGCCTGGGCCACAGCCCAATTTCTGACATAGGTGTATTTTTTTATGAATAGGAATATGATTTGAGAAGACTGGCATAATGATCTCTTTTTTCAGCCAGAAGGATGTCATAACCCTTAGATAGTTTTTCCCAAAAGAGTGCTTTTATTTTCCTAGTTATGTCCCCATCTATTCGGAGTGTTACTTCATATAACTTATGTGGTACACTAACCCTGGTTTCTGCAGTTTCAACCTGAATGCATTAATTCAGGTCCACTGTCTCCAGATGGTCCTTTAGGATCTTGCGAGCTATGGTAACCTCTGCTGCGCTGTCCAGCATTGTCTGGACCCACTCCCCGTTCTTGAGTTGTGTCCTCAAGATCCTCGGCATGTCTGATTTTAAGACTTGCTACCTTCTTTTTGGTGAATTGAGTTTTCTAATTTTTCGGAACGTGTTGATCGTCTTTGGACTTCACAAGTTCTTCCTTGTGTTCTGACTGTCCTCTTCTTTTGGATTACTGCGAGGAAGTCTGAAAGGTATGAGAGGAATGTGTATCAGTATCTTGATATCTATCAGGTTTTCTTAAATTATCCCTGTTTTACCTCTTTTCAGAGGGCTCCTTTTGAGGTGACCTACCTCTGGATTGAGAACGCTTCTCTTTAGGAAGTGTGTGCCTAGTATTTTCACACTTCTTTTTAGGAGTATCGAGTGTTTATAGTAAAAACTTTTTCAGGATGTTTTGTTAGTTCAGGTTTTACTGGTTTTCCTCCCAAACTATCTCTTCCTAGTTCTTCATAGGATTTTTCTATTATTCTGGCCAGTTCATACGGTTGCTCAGTTACATCAAGTTCTTTTAGTTTTTGGCGGATTGCCACGGATGCTTCTTCACCTTTAATATTGGCTAATAATATAGCTGAGACCTGTTTGAAATCTTACAATAATTTCATACCGAGATTCAAGGCAGGTTCTGGTCCGTATTCATTTTGAATCTGTTTCAGGACGTCTGGTATTATCGCCATAGACGGAACACTATGTGTTTTTGTGTAAATGGAAGCAAAGATTGTACCCAAAGTGTCACAGTCCTCCACGTGTGGTGCTATCCCCATTGGTAAACAGATTGTTAGTACACCTCATGAGAAACACAGAATTCTATCAGGAAATACTGCCTCTATTTGAGTAATTCTTTGAGCTAACCAGAATGGAATTTGTTCCCTTTTTGCGGGCAATTTACCAATGACTTATTGTATAGTCTTGGTGTAATTTTGTTTGTGTTCTGTGGAATTCTTATAGCAGGTTGGACTGTTAGAGTCCGCATGACATATTGTACCAATTGTCTATAGATTTTAATTTGTTTTAGCTGAGCTAATAGTTGTGGACCTGTCATTTGTTCAATATCTGGATGTGGTGTGTAGCTAGCTAGTACCGGCCATGTTGCTCCTGGTCTACCTAGTGGACCGAGGCTGGTAATGTGATTTTGATGTTGTAGGGCGCCTTTAAACCAGAGTTGATACTCTTGGTTAGTGGAATTTCAATGTCCTCGAACGGAACGTATTCCGCTGGAGGTTCCTCTATCTTATAGAAGTGGAACACATGTGTTGTTGGATTTGCTTGTGGAAAGATGATCCATGAATAGAATACCTTTGTCTGACGATATTCATGTTCCTCGATGAGAAATATAACTCTACCATCTCTTGCTGATAGGCCATTTCCTATAAGCTTTATAGCTATGGGTTTCCTCACATTTTACCGAATGTCTATAGCATCCGCATAGTCATGTCGGGAACCTGTAATGTCAGAACCTGGTTGGTTTGCCTCTACTGCAGTTCCACTGCCCCCAGGATTGTCATCGTCTGACATTTTAAGAAGTTCTACAGAGCAAATCTTAAGGAAATAAAGAGAAGGTGCCCAATATTTTGGAACACTGTATCCTTAAACGTTGAACAAAAAAAAAAAAGGATTTTTCGTCCTACTCAGTTTAAGGCGGATTTTTCATCCTTTAACCCTCTCCAGCCGTCTATTGGAGTATTTTACGGGAAAAAGGAGTTACTTTAGTATCTAGCGTTAAATTAGTGCCTTACCAAACGTTGGGCGCCATGTAGTGTAGTTCCTATATTCCCAATAGGGAATATAGGAACTACACTATTGGAATAATATATCCTATAGATGTGACGTAAAACATTTCTTGACTAAGTCTCTATCGAAATATATTATACTTAATTATGAGTGCCAGCTAGCTCAGGGGTCACTAGAAACTTTCTCGAGTTCACAAGAATGGATTTAGTTTCTGACAACCGCATAAACATATATTGAAACAACAAAAGTGTGATCAAGGGTGTGCATTCAAACCAAGTTACAGGTTATACTCCCCAAAGGTAAGCAACGAAAGACAACAAAGGTGGGGACGGGTTAGTGAGGGGACACTTTCATGATTAGTATGAAGAACCCTCACTCACCAACCTGGTCGGTGACATGCTTCATCACAGGGTTCCCACCGGGTAGACCGAATGTCTGCCTGGTGTGCTTCAACGCCTGATGTTACAGCGGAGTTGGTGTTTGTGAATAGTGCAAAAAAATGTTTGTGGTGTTAAAAGAAAGCAGCAGTGTCTCGAAACATTCTTTATTGAGAGACCAGATTGCGTTAGTTTAAAAACAAATGTGGCGGACGCCAAAAGGTCACAAGTTCGAACCAATAGTGTCCTTAGTGTAAAAAAGTGTTGGTCAACCTCTTTCTGCTCAAATTGGCTTGGTCAGCCGAGCTTTCATCAGGACCAGAAAGTACCCCGGGAGCGGCAGCACTGGGAGAACCATGGCCTGGGATGTGATGTGACGTGTCCGCTGGAGTTGGTCAGACAGCATCTGCAGGACATCACCACCACAGATGTTTACAGACCATCCCAAGAGGAGAGATGTCTGGGCATAGCCCTGCTCTCTCAAGGGGTGCTCCCCCGCTGACTAGGGGAAGCCATCAGGCCACCTGGCATGATGAACTCGCCTGTCTGCCTGTCCCTGCCCGGCCGGGGCTGAGGTCATCCTGCAAGCTGTAAATCGGCCCAGGAGACAGGAGGGACAACATGTGTGTGGGTACGGGGCCACAGGTTATCTCTAATGGCCATTCCAATGGGTCTAAGGGTAGGCCCCCTGCCAATCTCCCTAAACTTAGCACAACTTAAAAGCTGTCCTGGGCTCCCCCTCCACTCACGCCATTCCACAGACCCACTGCTCAGGACATCACGCGCTCCCCCGTGTCTAGTCCCGTTCTAAGCTTTAATCCCTCCACACCATACCCCATCTATCTAGCTTGCGCCCCTGCTGATAGTGTCAGTGTCATGGACAGGAAGAGACCAAACAGCGGATCACGTGATGTCTGCCTCCGGTATGAAAGACGAGGGAGAAAGAGAGAACTGTCTTTCCATTCCTTGAGACTTGCACCCTACACTCCTTTTCAAAGTATTCATATAGCCCTGCAAACCGTAGGCAAGGGAACTGAGACACAGAGGCATGACCTAATTTGACCAGGATCGCACAATACACCAAGCAGGACATGCATTGACAAAGCCTGTGGGTCTGGCATTGGCGCTTTTTGGCTTTATCAATACTAGTTTTGTTGTGTTTTTTTGCCAAAACGTTGTTCCTGAGGAAGCTGCCTGGCCCTGGTAATTCTAGCTTTAAAAACTTTGGTTTTAGTCTTAAAAAGCACACATGACTGTAGTATTCAGCAGAACTGAAGGGATCTGCTTTGTGTGTGGATGTGATCTCCCCGCTTATTCTTAAATTAGTCTCTAATCAGATAGCCCCGGTGCTCACTAATATCTGTAACGCCATGTTCCTGACAGGTCACTACCCTACAATCTGGAAGAAAGTCATTTTGAAACCCCTCCTAAAAAAAACGACACTAAATCCAGCTGAGTTAAAAAGCTATCGTCCTATTACCTCGCTCCCCTATCCATCAAAAATGTTCGATAAGGCAATTAACTTACAACTGTCAAGCTTTATTGACAAGAACGAGCTGATAGATGATACCCAATTTGGGTTTAGAAAGGGACATGGGACCTAGACCGCTTTGACAAAAGCAAAAGAAGAGGTCAGGATAATCATGGACCAGAGCGGTGCAGCGGTCCTAATACTTCTAGATCTGTCTGCAGCTTTCGACACGGTCGATCAAAACATCTTGATCGACCGTGTCGCTGCTATTGGCATTCAGGGCAAAGCTAAGGCTCTCCTGGCATCCTTTTTATCGGACAGAGAGCAGTCTGTGAAAATGGGGAGTTACTACTCGCCTGATTTCACCTAGCCTTGTGGAGTTCCCCAGGGCTCCTCGCTAAGTCCGACGCTTTTTAACATCTACGTGTCGGACTTGGCGAGGGCGATTAAGTCATTTGGCATTGGATTAACATCATACGCCGATGACACTCAGTCCTGGCAATCCACAAAAACGGAGCAGTAGTGGCCGCTAACTTCCAGGAGGGTATGAGAGCTATTAGCACATGGATGGACCAGAACTGCTTAAAACTAAATTCCGACAAGACGGAGGTCATGCTATTTGGTGAGCTGACCCCGTCTTGGTCCCCAGTCTGGTGGCCATCTGAGCTGGGAGCTCCTCCCCTACCGGTATCAAAAGTCAGAAATCTTGGAGTCTTATTTGACAATAGACTAACTTTTGTCACCCTCGCTAACGCAGTGGTCTCAGCGTCCTTCTACACCTTGAGAATGGTAAAGAAATTACTCCCTTTCCTACCCCCAAACGCAGGTAAAACCTTAATGTCCACTCTGGTCTTGGCAAAGGTTGATTATTGCAATGGCCTATTGTTGAATGCACAGGAGCAAGTCCTGAACAAATTACAGCTTGTGCAAAACGCCGCTGCAAGGATCCTAACCGGCACACCTAAATTTTCATCCATCTCTCCCATCATTCGCCAACTACACTGGTTGCCGATCAGATGTCGCACAAAGTTTAAGGCCTTTTGCATCATTTACAAAGCACTGAACAATACTGGACCAGACTTCTTAAAAAAATCTATCAGTGTCTACAAACCCAACCGATCCTTGCGTTCTTCGGCACTTCAGCTGCTTAACATCCCACGCACAATGAAAGCAACATGGGGAGACCAACGCTTCGTAGTTGCTGCCTCGAAATTATGGAACAAGCTTCCCCCTCATATTAAATCCAGTTCATCTTTATTAATATTTAGGAAACACCTTAAAACTTGGCTTTTTGACCAGTAAATTTAGCAGGAACCCTTTGCAATCTCTGGGGAAACTCCAGCGCCAAGACACCGGAAGGTATTTGTGCGCTTTAGAAATTTTATAAATAAAATAAATCTTTGTGAAAGAACAGAATGCCATCACTCTACTCTGACGTTAGCCAATAGCAGAAGTGGGCTGACCCACTGCCCTTGCTGAACACTGTTTGGGCGGGAGGAAAATGTGATTGCCACAAGAACATATGAAGAAGGTTGGCTGAAAGCCCACAACGGACAGTCACTATTTCTGTAAGAACGGGGCAGTGAGAAACTAAAAGAGAATCATAGGGGGGACGCTACTGTTCGGTTCTGAGTTTCTTCTGAGACCGTTGCAGGAAGTCACGGTGGAAAAGCAGACACTGAGGTAGGAAAATATTCACGCCGGCGCGAGCAGTCTCCTGTTTATCCACTGCGCAGACACCAAGTCAGAGCGAGCGAGCTCACTCTCGGCCCGGGGCTCTTTTCACACTGTCAATTACGAGAGGAAAACGTTGCATCTGTTAAGAGGTGCATCACACGAAAAGCATCTCAGCGGAGCCTCAATCTTGCGCAGTGCCCAGGGGTAGCGTGTTTTCACTGCCAGATGCTGGTCACATTCGAGTGCCACGCAGCTGTCGGCAGACTCCGAAGTCAGTCGCACTGGTGGCAGTAAATACGTAACTGAGCCGTCACTCGCCAAACAAGGTTTGCCTTGCTACGTGTTCCGTAGAAAATCATGTCGTCTGGGAGCAACATCCGTATCCCACTAGTTGCCTTTCAATCAAGGCAGAAATCTCCATGAGTTCTTGGACAAGTCAGTTTTCGAGCAAGGGAAAGTCCTTAGCTGCTGAAGCAGAGTTTTCCAATAAATCGTTGTTCGGAAGTAGCCCTGCCATATTTGGGCTGCATGAGCTATGTCTAAATATGATTGATTCTTATGCCTATATAAGGATATGTTGATTATATACAACAGGGGAGGGTTGTGCAGGGGGTAGTGTTTTAGCGTTTAGAGTAGTGTCGGGGTGTCGTGCAGGGTAGTGCTTGGATGTAAGGACCGGACTGGTGGTTGGGGGGAGGGTTGTGCAAGGGCTAGTGTTTTAGGGTAGTGTTGTGGTGTGTAGTGTAGGGTAGTGTTTTAGTGTTTAGGGTAGTGTTGGGGTGTCGTGCAGGCTAGTGTTTGAGTGTAGAGAGTGGGCTGGGTGAAGAGGGGGGGTTGGGCAGGGGGTAGTGATTTAGGGTTTAGGGTAGGGGTGTTTGAGTAGTGTAGGGCAGTGTGGTGTTTGGGTAGTGTTTTAGAGTTTAAGTGTAGGGTAGTGTTTTTGTATTTAGTACTTGGTGTAGTGTTAGGGTAAATGTTTGTTTTTTAGTTACTAGTCAAGTTTTTAGTTCGCACACATTAACACTTGCAATGTAAAGTTATGCAAACTAAAAACTTGCATAGTCATGGTATTTGCTAAGTAAATCTTCGTAGTAAAATGCTGCAAAGTAATGGTATGCGAAATAACGAGTCATATACCCCTAGGTTGGAAGGGTACAAATTGGTGGATGAGGTCATGCATGCTGAAATCTAGGCAATAGAACAAATGCTGCAAGAAGAATGACATTGGTTTCCCTGGTAATTTCAGATCCCTAAAATAGAAAATAGGATCATTTAGGTCGATTTACGAACTCAAGATGTTTAAATACACAGAAATGGAAAGGTGTAGCAGTCTTCGTGGACAGATATCTTGGATGTCAACTTCATTTTATGATGGATGGCAGTAGTTTTCTCTCTTCATCAAGGAATG
This sequence comes from Lissotriton vulgaris, assembly GCF_964263255.1. NCBI lineage: Eukaryota > Metazoa > Chordata > Amphibia > Caudata > Salamandridae > Lissotriton > Lissotriton vulgaris. The sequence continues at coordinate 166,224 of NW_028241135.1, read as the reverse complement.
TGACGATGGTGCAAACATAGTAAACAAAATAATTTGCAAGTTTTAACCAACCACTAAAAAACAGTGACAAATAATTTGTATCTTCTAGGTATTCGGCCTCAATAAATATTGCAGATAATCCTTTTCTTTTCAATACTAGTGCTTAAAAAACCTTTTCCACCTGCTCCCACTTGATCCAACTCAGGGAATACATTCATATTAAAGTCTAACAAGTAAAGGGCTCTCCTTCTTCCATATTCACCTCCTAGCCATTGGACTTTTTCCTATACCTTCTATTGCTCCTCTATTTGTCAATCTCTTTACCCACTTAAATACCTCCAAGAACACTACTCTGGGCCAACTTCTCTCCGTGTGACTAACCTTTTTTCAATGGGGTTTCCTGCCATTAATTCACTGTTGAACCCAGACATTTGCTTCTTTCACTTCAGCACATCCCTAACAGAATGGCATCAACTACCACTGGTAGTCTGCTAGAAATATTATGTTATTAGTAACAGTTATTGATGACTACTACTATTACACATCTCCCACTTCTTCAATACCACAGGATGATAGCCTTCCATGGTTGACACCTCAGGGTCCACTATAAAAGCCATGTAGATTTTTTCATTAAGTCAACAGTGCTTACTACATTTAGGGCTCTACGCCAAGTGACTGAAAACAAAATCTCTGTATGTTACTTCAGTCTGCACAGTGCCTAACAAAGATCATGCTCCTTTACAACCTATACAACTACCTTTAAGGCAGCATTCAAGACCCACCTCCCACTTTGTGAAAATGCCACATTCTCAGTCTGCCAATATCAGAGCCACCTTCATTGGTGGAGCTTTGAATCTTGTCCTAGGTTGAATATAGTATTCCTAGATTTTAAAAAGTTATTGTGCCACTTTACTGCGGTTGCTTGCACAACCATCCATTTATGTTATGTGTACGTAGTATCTACTAAAAAAAATTTTAGCTAATAAAATAAAGATGAGCCTTGGTAAGTTTTGCAACGCGTCCTGTAGTTTATACAATTGCAAAATGTGCTTTGTGAAGAAACTGTTTAATCTGTCGCAGCGTTGTACGTTTTACTTTTTAATACTTGGAGCCTAAACTGCAGAAAATGTGAATTTAACCCTTCATCAGTAGTGACATTAAATGAAGGAAATCTACTTTAAAATCCAATTGTTTTTGTCCTAAGAATGTCTTAATTGAAATACACTTATACATCCTCTTGGTATTCAAAATATTATCTGACTCAATATAATGCTTATTCTTTTTCCTAGCTGGTGTGCGAATGGTCTATCCTGCATGCTTTGTTCTAGTTCCTCAGATGGACATCCCTACTCAAAGTTCTATGGGATCAACTCATTGTGCAACTACCTGTTTGGGTGCCCACCAAGTGCCTACTTCTACCAGAGATCCTGCCATGTCTTCAGTAACACTAACTCCGCCTACGTCACCTGAAGAAGTTGTGCCAGGTGCAGTAAATATTTGTTCACGTAATCTGAATTATGTTGTGGTTGGCTTCTTGAATAACACAATCCAAAGTCCTCTAGAACATTAAGGTTAATGGCCTTTGTTAATTTTACAACTGAGTAATGGTTTAATTACAACTCTGTAAGGTTGTAAATGTTCAATTGTCTTGTGTTTGTTGATTGCAATAGCCTTCCGGTGGAGTGGCATGGAGGCAAATTTGACTTTCCGTATTCTTATTGTGACCTATAGTCCCAAAAACTGGAGACTGTGTATTAGTGCACTAGGTGCCAACAGTTGTGATTGCAGGTCAGCAATAACCGGATAACTGACTTTAGGCTTGTGGACCATGCTCACTGTAACTTTACTTTCTCTGCGATAATGTACTAACAGTAAACCCTGGTGAGGTGCTGTTTGGAGAGAATTTCGAAGTGTAGTTTATTTGCCTGGGATTCCCCACAGCCTCTGCTGCTTGTGTAACCTAGTTACCCACATCATAGTACTTTTCATGGTTAGTTGTTCATTACAGAATGCCTTTATTCCTTAAAGCCCCACAGTGAATCTCTCCTAAATTCTGTGTATTTCAGTTTTTTCCAGTATTGGGGTATCTTTCATAGATTCACATGCCTGAATCATCCCCTGTCAGTGTTAGAGTCCCACGGTACATAAAAAAAGCAAATATTATGCACATAACCATAACATAGGTAACATAGAACCAGGAAGTAAAGTAGCCAGAAACTAAAAGGAAAAAACTTCCACATTTGACTTGTCCAAGTCATTCTATACAGTACAAACTGTAGCCAAACAGGCAACAGCACCCTCCAGAATGTTCTCCTCAGAGGCTCAGGCTCTCAGATTTTCTACCGCACGTCCTGTGAAGGGAGTCTCCCTGAGCTCTGCTCAGTACTTTTCAATTTCCTTCAGGAATACTTCCATTTCATGATGTCTTAATCTAAGAATTCTCTCTTTCGACCTTGTGAGTCCTGTGGGTATCTCCGGCTGCTTTCTGAGGACCCCCACAAGAAGTGCATTTATTGCTTGTATCCTGATCACCAGGTGAGAGACTGCAAGATCTGTAGAACATTCCCTAAAAAAATCCTTTAGAGACAGAGAAGGACGTCTACTTCTGTGGCTACAGAAGAATTAAAGATCAAGACAGCCCCTTATCTGATATGGGCAGTGTTACATCTGGCACAATTATGTCTTCTAGGAAGAGGATTGCTGAGGAGGATTTCTCTACCCCTGGGGCTAAGGTTTTGAAAAAACACCTCTAGAGGTGCTGAATTGCCATCCACCTCAAAAAAGTTTCCTCCACCTTCTTAAGGGTAAGCCTCTGCCTACAACGCTCACGAGAAAAACTGCGAAGTCTCTGCCTTCAAAACGAGTTTCTGAGAAGGATTTACCTACAAAAAAGGTTCCTTCATCGACTACATCGACGACGACATATTAGTCGACGAAGCCTACCGTCGACGCTGCAACGGCTTAAAGTACGACCATCTCATTGCCGCGACCACAGATGATCATGTTTGCATCAACACAGTCGACGCTGGTATCCGTCTCTGTGAAGCCAATCTCTTCAACGAAGGAATTTAAATCTATTTTCCACGTTCCTTCGACGTCGAAGATTAGAAGGGCCTCGTCTGCGGCCGCCTCGTCGTCTGCGGCCGCCTCGTCGTCTGCGGCCGCCTCGTCGTCTGCGGCCGCCTCGTCGTCTGCGGCCGCCTCGTCGTCGCTACAGTTATCATCTTGCACAGCGGTGCAGGTTTGGTCCACGTCTACGGCCACGGCACCTTCTACACTGTCTACGACGTCTGCACACTTGCCTCCATTGACAACAGCATCTTCCTTGCTGCACAGGCGTGGATCTTCATTGGAGGCCCTCTCTCCACTTCATGTTTCCCCAACTAAGGTACCTTCTTGAGTTACCTGAACAGCTGCTGGATTATGGAGAGGATGATTATGAATCCGAAGAGGATGACAGATTCCGCACTGCCAGGAGCCCTTCAGAATTAATCATTAAATATCACGAGGGGGATCAGGATGATAATCCTTCCCCAGAGACTTAGTCCAGCTCCAGATGCGATCACTACGGCACATATGCCTTTGGCTCTGTTAAGTAATTTACAGTTCATGTTGGATGATTATTATTGCGGTTTCCCTCCATCTGAATCTGCTTTGTGTGTTGCACCAACACCTGTTCCTCAAACTTCATCTTCTGCATTGTCACCCAGACCACCTTCTCCGGTGCCTTCTCATCATTCTCATGATGCTCACACCTCTGACGACGATAGGGAGGAAGCAGAATTGGACGACAGATCGCTTCTTACGGAGTGGGACGATTACCAGATACAAACTCTGTCTCCTTCAACTCCGGCTCCCATCGATTCTCCTCCAATTTACATCGGAGGTTTTCATCTTCTTATGGAAAGGGCAACACAAAGGTTCCTCCTGCCTATGGAAACCAAGAAGGATGAATGGTTCGTATACGACTTCAAAGATCAGCCGAGGAAACCGTTTTAGACTATTCCAATCATTGACTTCATTTGGGAAGAGGGATTGAAGGTCATGAAAGCTCCTGCTTCTGTTCCTGCTGTCCTGCCCCGCCTCGACAAAATATTAAGCACCAGACAATTTGCCTGCATGCCTCATAGGTCAACCAAAAGCTGACTGTTGCCCAAGCAGCGCAACCATGAGCAAGAAGCCCCTCCTACAGTTACAGCTCCTCCGGATCGAGATGGCAGGTGATTGGACGCTATTGGAAGAAAGGTTTCCACCATGGCAGCGACGACCGTCCTTGCTGCTAATTCTCTGGCCATTTTAGGCCGATACGACAGACCGATGTGGTCGGACATTTCTCCCTACATCGATATGTTGCCTGAGCCATCTAAATTGGAAGCTCTAAAGATCCTGCAAGAAGGAAGTATCTCTGCTGAAATCATAGATTCGGCCGTGGATGTTGCATCTACAGGTTTTAGACCACTAGCGCGTGCCGCAGTACTACGGCAGCAAGGCTGTCTGAAATCTAGATCTTTTCGCCAGGAGGTTCAGGCAAAAATAATTGATATGCCGTTTGATGGCGAATCACTTTTTGGCCAGCATGTGGATGAGGCCCTTCAGGCCATCAAGAAGGATACAGAGACAGCAAGATCTCTCCGTACTCTCCAGTTTCGGAAGCTGCCCTTTCGTGGTGCTAAGGGCCATGGATCCTTTTCAGGTCGAGGAGGTTATAACCAACAAAGGTCATACCAATCTTACCAAAGTAACCAATGTTACTCCTCCCAACGCCTTTTCACAGAATAAGATAAAGCCCTCCTATAGCGAACGGGATAAGTCTAAAAAACAGTGACAACTGCCACCTGTACTACCGCCTACCCCTTTAAAAGTTGGTGGAAGAATCTCCCAATTTTACTCAAATTGGTCCGCTATAACATCAGACATATGGGTCCTGGACATTGTGGCTATAGGCCATATTCTAGAGTTCATAAAGATTCCTCCAAATTCTCCGCCCAAAGGTCCAGCTCATTTCGAGGAGCTTTTTTCCCAGATAAATCTGATGCTATGAAATGGAGTGATCGAAATGGTCCCTCAATTACAAAAAAGAACTGGATTCTATTCAAGATCTTTCCTGATGAGGAAAAAATCGGGAGAATGGCGCCCCATTCTAGATCTTCGCTCCCTCAACAAATACTTTAAAAAGTTATCCTTCCGGATGCGGGGATCACATGGCCACCCTCTACCTCCAAGACTCATTTTTCAATGTACCAATTCTACCCAGACATAAAGTTCTTGCGGTTCAGAGTGGCTGGCAGGGACATCCAGTTCAAAGTCCTTCCTTTCGGACTACGTTCAGCTCCCTGTGTGTTTACCAAGGTTCTAGCACCGATGGCCGCACACCTTCATCTGGAGGGGATCTAGATTTTTCCGTATCTAGACGACTGCCTTACCAAGGCAAATTCTTTCACTATTGCGAAAGCCCACATTCAGAGAGATTTGTCCCTCTTCCCATCTCTGAGCCTCTCCATCAATTTCAACAAGTCTCATCTCATCGCAAAGAAAGACATTCGTGGGAGCCACGTTAGACACTCAACTGCCACAAGAATTTGTCTCAAGCGAAAGGCAACAAAGGATTTACAGCTTTGCCCACCTATTGCGATCAAAAAGATGCGTTTCAGTCCGGCGATTCAAGTCATTTCTGGCAATGCTTTCTTCCTGCATTCCTTTAGTCCAAAACTGCCGTCTCAGAATGAGACCCCTGCAAGAGGAGCTCAACGAACACTGGTTACAGGTTTCGGGTCCTTCGACTATCTCATTCACATCACTCCTCGGATGCGAGAAGAATTACACTGGTGGACTTGCAAAAGGAACGTGGCAGCAGGCTGTGCATTCCTAGTGGATGCTCCAAGTTTAGTCATCACCACAGACTCATCCCTCGAGGGGTGGGGAGCACACCTTCAAGGGCTGACTGTCAGCGGCTAGTGGAACGTCCAGCAGCGGACATTGCATATCAACCTCCTAGAATTGCTGGCCATCTTCCTGGCCCTAAAATCTTTTCGCACCATCATTCTGGGAGCATCAGTATTAATCTGGATGGACAACACAGCCCAGCAAATTTGGGATAGGACACCAGATCAGCCTGCCACCGGTCCATGCTAGGAAGTTTCCAATTTCCTGGCTGATTCCCTTAGCAGGTCCAACAGTATCCAATCACGAGTGGGAGCTACATCAACCAACTTTAGATCAAATTTTGCTGTATTGGGGTCATCCCGATCTAGACCTGTTTGCGACCAGTCAGAACCGCAAATGCCCATACTTCGCAAGGTGACTTCCCCACAAGGGGTCACACGCGAATGCTTTTGCAATGAATTGGTCGCAAATCTATGCTTACGCCTTTCTCTGATACCGTTGGTTCCCAGGGTTCTCTGGAAAATTAAGAGCCTTGTCGGCTAATGCTCATTGCTCCCAGGTGGCCTTGCCAGTTCTGTTTTACCAAACTCCTCTTTCTCTCCGAATGCGATCCCATTCAGTTTCAATCAATACCAAACCTTCTGTCCATCCAGAACAGACAGATTTGCCACCCGGATCCTGCATCTCTGAGATTAGCGGCCTGGCACTTGAACACCTGGAATTCGCTCATTTAAACATTCCTGCGGACTGTAAGGAGGTCTTAGCGAATGCTCGAGCGCCTTCCACTATTAAGACGTACTGACTTAAATGCATGTGGTGTCGAACTGCCAATATTAATTCAATCCATGCAAAACCGGAGTAGATTCTACCATTCTTTTGGCACTTGGCAAGATCAGGCCTTTCCCATTCTACTCTTAGTGTTTTTAGCGGCTATTTCAAGATTTTGACAAGATGGTTTCAACTCTTTATTCAGCTAGGATCATTTAACAGTTCTTCAAGGGATTGTTTTGAATGTTTCCTCCCATCTGTCGCCCACCTCCATCCTGGCATCTTAACATGGTGCTTGCACAACTTCTGCGGCACCCCTTCAAACCTATTCATAAAGTGGATTTGAAGTTTTTATCTTGGAAAGTGTCCCTGCTATTAGCTTTAACATCTGCTAGAAGGGTCCGTGACATTCAAGCCTGCAATGTTAATCTGCCATTCCTTCAATTCACTTCAAATTCGGTAGTGCTACGCACTAACGCCAGTTTTATGCCTAAAGTCTCTTCGGACTTACATCTAAATGAACCGATAATTTTAAAGACTATCTTTCCTAATCCTCAATCACCTGTGGAAAGGACTTTGCATACCCGTGAGATCAAGAGATGTCTGAAATTCTATTTACAAGGTACTACTTCAATCCGTAAATCTGACCAGCTTTTTGTGGCCTATGGAAGAATACGCCAGGGACACCCAATATCCAAGCAGACCATAGCTCGTTGGATTGTTGCTTCTATCAGTTTCAGTCATCAACCAGCAGAAAGACCATTGCAAACCACTCCAAGAGCACATTCTACTAGAGCAATCGCCTCCTCTACTGCCCTTTTTGCTGATGTGCTGCTTCATCTAATCTGCAACAGGGTCCAGCAGGCACACATTTACCAAGCACTACTGTTTGGAAGCTGCCAGTAATGCAGATACTTCTGTGAGACAAGCGGTTCGCCCTAATCTTTGTAAATGAGGTGAGCCTATGTTCTTCCCTCCTCCTCTTTACTGTTTTCTCAGACACGTATCAGCTATGCTTATTTATTTTTATAAACATTGCCCTTCGTGTGTGTGTGTGTGTATGTGTGTGTGTGTGTGTGTGTATATATATATATATATATATATATATATATATATATATTGGGATCTTTCGAGCATTATGATGGATGTACTGCTTTCTACTCTGATTCAGGCATGTGAATCTATGAAAGATACCCCAATACTGGAGAAGAATAAAAGTTACTTGCCTGTAATCTGTGGTTCTCCAGTATTGGTATCTTTCATAGATTCACATGCAACCCACCCACCTCCCCTCAGAGGCTCGTTTATGCTCTTTTCACTGTGGATCACTTGTGCGAGAAAATCTGAGATTCTGAGCCTCTGAGGAGAACATTCTGGAGGGTGTTGTCGCCTGATTGACTGCAGTTTGGACTGTATATAATGACTTGGATAAGTCATAAATGTGGACGTTTTTTCCTCTTGGTTTCTGGCTACTTTACTGCCTGGTTCTATGTTACGCATGTTATGGTTATGTGCATAATTATTGCTTTTTTTTATGTACCGTTGGACTCCCACTCAGACTATGGGGAATGATTCAGGCATGTGACTATATAAAAGATACCAATAATGGAGAACCACAGATTACAGGTAAGTAACGTTTGGTTTTTATCCATCCACATCTGACTTGGACGTGGCACATCCATCTAGCACCTCTTCCTCAGTCTTGCTGCATATGCTAGTGCATGAGGTATTCCAGATCTCTACTGTCGTCTTCTGCTCACTAATGCCCACAGTTCTATTCTGGCTACAGCCATAAATGATTCTCATTAAATATCATGGGTTTGCCCTGTGCCCCTCAGAACCTGGGTATACAATTATAAACTACAAGTGATTCTGTTGGGTACAATCAATTATTTACCAGATCTGCGATTGATGCTGTTAATTGAGCATTTATATTCATGGCCAAAAATTGATCCCTTTTCAGGCAGAGTGATAGAGCTTCTATCGGACTCTCTACATCAAAATAAATATTTCAGCTCACAAAATACAAAAAGAAATTTATTTTAATTTAATTGTTCAGCTGTCCATAATACACATAGTACATACAATACATTAAATTATACTAAACTATATCAAGTGTAAAATCAAACATTCCCAGTGTTCACACATACAAACATGAGACATGAAAAACATGTATATTCAAATGTCCCAAAAATGTAAGTTCAGAATATCCTTCTATTTTTCTTTTTTGCATTGTAAGATGGCTGACGCCAGACATAAGATATTCACGTCCTTGACGTGCATATCTTCTGTCTGGCGTCAGCCATCCTATAATGCAAAAAAGAAAAATAAGATATTCAGAACTAAACATTTTGGGATATTTTAGAATTTTTTTCCTTACCCTGCTCAGACTAGTTTAGATTTAAAGACCCATACCACTGATTCTAACAGGTTAGACATACTGTGGCAAAAAATCTCCTCCAACAAACGGATAATCAACATCACCCACCTTGCATATTGCATAGAGCTGATAAAATCACGACCAACCATAAAACCAAATGTGCGAATTAGACATTTCTATGATCATGGCATCTACTAAACCTAACAACCAATAAAACGACCCCCTTCCAGCAAAGTGCTGGTCCTCACTCTACCATTTTGTTTATCCCATCGTGGACTAAGATCATAAATGCCTCGTTATCACAAGGTCAAATCCCAGACAAGTCACTCCTCTTCTAAAAAAAAACAACTGAAAACCCTTCCGATCCAAACCACTTCAGACCTGTTAATAACATCCCTATGCATGCCAAAGTTCTGGAAAAATGTGTCCAGCAACAACTGAGTCTTCACATCTCGGATTTCAACCTTCTAAATGATTACCAATCAGGGTTCAGACCGAACCATAGCACAGAAACGGCAATCTTGCAAATAGTAGATGACGCATTAAGAGCTCTCGATCACAATGACACATGTCTCCTAATACTGTTGGTTTTATCATGTGCGTTTGATACGGTAAATCATGCCAGAATCTTGGACAGGTTGAAAAACAGAATGGGGCTAGATGGTTTAGTACTTAAGTGGTTCAGCTCCTTCCTAGAGAATAGATCTCAAAAATTCATTGTCATTCAAACACTGTCAGGGTCTACCAGAAACACAATTGGAGTTCCACAAGGCTCTACGTTATCCCCGGCGATTTTCAATCCTCCAATGGCTAACCCTAAATCACCCGAAGCTAAACCCGCAAAAAACGGAATTCTTACTGATTACACCTCAGAAAAGTAATCTCAATTCAGCAGAGTGGGCCAACTTTATCACAGCTCTAAAATGCACCCCGAAGATTGTCGACTCAACTAAATCCTTGGGAATTACTCTTGACAAAAATCTGAACATGACTGCACACTAACACAATGGCAAAGAACGCAGTTTCCACCTAAGCTACCTGCTGAAACTAAAACCATTCCTAAATAAAACAGATCTGAAAACAGCAGTCCAGTCACTGGTCATTTCAAGGATCGAATACGGGTGCACTACTCTGGCAGGGCTTCCTAAGATCACAACAGCCCCTTTGAAAGCATGTCTTAATGCAGCCGCAAGACTGATATCAGGATCAAAAAAGTATGACCACATCTCCCCCCATCTGAAAGTACTCCAGTGGCTACCCTTCGAGGCAAGAATTCACTTCAAGTTAGCGTGCATCACCCATAATGCATTTCACCATTAAACTCCGGTCTACCTTGCACAGAAACTCACGCTGTCAGGAGGAAACAGAGGCACCAGGAGCAAAGACAATCTTCTGAAACCAGCTCGTTTTTGTAAGAAAAAAACCTATGACCGAGCGTTCTCTGGGGCAGCACTACAAATTTGGAACGCTCTCCCCCCTAGCATTAGAAGAATTCCATCCACCGCAGCATTAAAAAAAGAAGCGAAATTGTTCTATATGGAAACTTTTCTACAATGAATCCTGACAGCAGTAACTCTGGATATATTCTCTCCATATTTGTTCCATTCACACGCCAGCATCTCTCTTCACTCATGTGAGAGGGTACATCTGTAACACTCATGGTGGGGTGATTCAATGCGCTTCGGATATATCTGTTATACGCTTCCCTGAAATGTACTGTTGTAAAGAGTTTGTTTGTTTTCTGCAATCTATGGTTATTAAGGGTTCTATTATTGAGACATATCTGTAAAGCGCTCTGATACTCCTTACAGGGTCATGTCCGCGCTATATAAAACACAAAATAAATAAAGCAACAAGCACACATTACAGAAGTAGTGGATCTCCTGCAAAAGGCAGCTATAATTATTGCCTGTCTTAGAAATAGGGCCCAGAGTTTATTTGGCACATTTCCTCGTACACAAGACAGATGTGTCATTAAAGGCCACTGAGATCCCAGAACCATGTAAGTGTAAATTAAAACCATAAAATTCGAAATGACTACACTGCAGGAGATCACCCCTCTCCTAAATAAAGGAGACTATGACAGGGAACCTCAAGGATGTGTACCTACACTTGCCAATGAACAAAAAGCGAAAGTATCTAAGATTCATATTCGACCAGGTCCATTACTGGTTCACAGTACTACTTATTGGGATAAAATAAGCTCTGTGGATCCTCACCTAATGCCTTGGTGCCTTTAGCAGCCCACCCACAAATAAGGGGGGATCCAAGTCTACTCCTACCTGAATGACTGGCTCATAAACGCAAAGTCCTGCCAACAGTACAATGACCAAAACCAAGACAGGGTCTGGGCTCACTGGCAATAAGGACAAGCCTCACCATCAATTAACTATAAACCAAAAACAGTACCAATATTGCCACACTATTTCAACTTGGACCAAGGATGATCACTCGAATCACTGACTGAAACAGTAACTCTCGGGAAAAGTTTTGTCCGGAATAAATCAAATGAGTTTAATTGTTTTTACATTACAAGCATCATATCAATGAGCAATTTTTTTGTTTTTTAGATGAACACTTCGATAACTCCACATAAGTATGTCGAATAACGAAATTAAACAAACGGAAAGACAAAACTCTTTAACAACAGATTCTCAACTTGCATTCAACATTCATACGGAACACACTGATATATATACACATATAACCATTATACAAAATTATTTACAACATAAATTTTTAGAAGAACATATATTGAAAAACATAGCATTGGAAGTAAACAACTTAAGAATTCTGGTATGCTTAAGAGTCAATCGAGAATTCCTAATGCTGGGTAGAGAAGGTCTACGCGTTTCGATGACCCCTTGTTGTGGGGAAATCTCATCAGGACTTTCAGTTGCTGGGTTCTCTTTTGAAGGTAAAAATAGTTTTACGCATGGCGCGATCTCAACAAGTCTTGTTGTCACCAATTAGGGGTGGAAGTGGAGATATATTATCGTAGCGTGGAGACGGGTGGGGGGCTGTTTCCCGGGTCGCGCGGTGAAACGCCTCTTTGGATTAATTGATTCCTGTTAGGTTGTAGTACTCTGAGTCTATCTGGGGTTCCACGCTCTTCGGTCTCTGTCAATGAATGCAGCTGCCGGCACCATCTAGTCGGTGAACTTTTCCCGAGAGTTACTGTTTCAGTCAGTGATTCGAGTGATCATCCTTGGTCCAAGTTGAAATAGTGTGGCAATATTGGTACTGTTTTTGGTTTATAGTTAACAGTACAATGACAACATGGACACAAAAACAGTTTGTGCAGTGTTTGTTTCACTAAACTTAGAAAAGTCGTCCGCTGTACCAGAGAAATAAAAAAAACATCTTGGGCTCCACACTAGAATCCCTTCGGGGAAATCACCTTCCCAATACAGAGTACAGGCACTGACAGAACTAGGTTGCCTCTATCAGAAGGGGTAAGCTTTGACAGTGAAGACAGTGGGGAAACTAGGGTTTTACCCCAAACCAAAATCACTTTGTGGCATGGCATGGCTCCTGAAGACCTAAAATTCGGACACCTCAAGTTGACAAAAAGAGTCTTGGAGGTTCTCAGAGAAGCAGGAAGACTGACCATTCTGAACTGTTACTCCAAAAAAGTGAAAAGGTTTCGAAAATTGTGCACCAAAGACAATGGTTTTCAAAAAAGGGAAAAGGTTTCGAAAATGGTGCACCAAAGACAATGGCCCACAAACCCTATCGGGGGGACCCACAATCCTGAAATACCTTGTGCATCTGTTGGACGAAGGACTCTTATGCCACACTAAAGGTACTACACCTGTTGGCTATTATGGCCTATACAAGGAGTATGGTCTGACTAAGTTTCTTTCAGACACCAGTGAACTCCTATATGAAATCTCAATCTGGTACTAGTGCAACTGATGAGAACACCCTTTTAACCCATGCACAGCTCTGGTCTACAATCTCTAACTTGGAAAACCCCCTGCCTAGTGTCCATAACATCACGACACAGTGGGTGAACTGCAGGCACTAACTATGCAGGAACCATTAATTCAAATTCATGTCAAGTGGATAGTAGTGAGAACTAATCCTAAATGTCTGGTCAAAGTTATCTCACTTCAATGTCTACCAAACAATAAAACTGCCTGGCTTCTTTCGGGGCCAAAAGTCATAAAGAGAATGCACCCTGAACACACTTGCCAGGAGGGTGGTGATGCACTAAACAGTCAATCTGATAGACTTCTAGCTACAGATTCCTTAGCTTAGTATTATCCCAAGGCGTTAGCCTGAATTTAGAAATTATTTGTCTGCAGAACCCTCAAGCTTCGGTAGGTAGGATTGTTTGGCTCCACTCACCAACACACTGACGTATGTTCTTTTCTTTCTATGCCATTCACTGTAGGTCTGGAGAGAGCTACTCCCAGAATTAATAGGACCATGTACCAATATTTCCATTTGTTTTTTTGATCTTTTTTTTTGTTTGTTTGTAGGTTGCCTGCTTTTCTCAGGGGCAATGTCCTACTGAGAGAAGTGGTATGTAGAACCACACCACAAACTGTAGATAGTTTAAATTTAGTCACTAGGTCCTGAGAAATAGCCAACTGATCTATTGGAGACATTTTATAGGCGAGAAACATGTTGACCAGTAAGTTGGAGCGTAATTTTTGTCAGATTAAAACAAAATAGTCGACCTCCTTCTTTTTACTGGTTAATCAGGTTGTGACCTCTCCAGAATAAAAAGAATTATAGAGGATTCCCTTACCTGTTTTAACCCACACACCACATCTACATCTTACCAGGCCCCTCACACCCATGGCACCTATACGGTAAGGAACAAAAGATCTCCGATAAAGATCCCCTTTCTGGGTGCCCGTCGAGCATTGCAACGCCGGCTCGACGAGGAGCAGATCCATATGATGAAGCATGAAACCTAGCTTGCTGGGTGTGTGAGGGTCCTAGTTCCGAAAGGAGGTATTCCCCACATCCCCACCACTCTGAGTACTCACCAAGTGGCCAACTTGCCACCCAGGAACACTGTACCTCTTTTGTCTTCGAGAGCTACCCCCAGCCATATTTTTGACTGTATGTTTGACTTTTTGTCGAAGTTTTTTAAGACTTGTCTCCTGGTGTGGCAGATATGTCAACGAGATGACTGGCTGGGATGAGCCTTCCTTTAACAGCCATTTGTCAAGTTTGGGGAAAACCGCCACCCCTGATCACCGCATATGAGCTACAGCCACCTCCATCACCTTGGTGAACATCCGAGGTGAGCTGGTAAGGCCAAGGGGGAGCACTGAACTGAAAGTCCTTGTGATCTACAGTGAACCGCTGGTGACGCCTGTGGGCAAACAGGACTGGAATGTGGACAAGTGCGTCCTGAAACTCCAAAGAAACCATCCAGCCTCCTGGTATCAGAACAGACAAGACTTGTGCAAGCTTGAGCAATAAGAATTTCTACATTTTCAGGAAGAAATTAAGAGGTCTGTGGGTGCTGCGTCCTCAGTCACGCAGGGGCTGGGAAGCTTGAGGGCTATGGTGGCTGGGCGAGCAGATATGCTTGTGGAAGCCCCTTCAGTTTCCAAATACGGTAGGCTGGGGTTGTTTGGGGCCATTGAAAGGCCCTAGGAGCTGACTGTAGCTCTGCTTTCCTTGAAGCGCTCCAGCACTGAGTCCGCCTTGTCTCTGAAGAGACAGAAGCCATCAAAGGGCATGCACTTAAGCAAAGCTTGGACATCCCCCTGAAAAGCCAGTTGTCCTCAGCCAGGCATAGTGCCGTAAGGCCACATACTAACACACAGCTTTGCCTAGTGAATCAGCCCTGTCCATCCCACATGGATTGGGAACCTAGCTGCATCTCTCCAATCAGTCATAACTTGGAGCGTATGTGCTGCGCTTCCTCTGCGATCATAGGCAGCACCTGCACAACCAAATCACAAATGGTATAGAAGTAATGGCCCAAAAGTCATGCAGTGTTTACAGACCGCTATGCCACACTGGTAGAAGAAAACATTTCTTTCCCAAGGTGTCCAGCCTATCTGGTGTGGTGGTAGGGAATGCACCAGGATTTACTTGGGTAAGTGAAGTCTTGGACCACCAAGCTCTTCAAGGTGGGTTGTTGGCTGAGTAAAGAGGGGTCCCCTAGGGCGGGCAATGGCAGCAAGATATTCTCCTGTTCACAGAAGCGCCTGAGCAGGGCTTGGAGCAAGAAGTACGAGCCGGCTTCATTAAATGGGAGAAGTGGTTTTACAGCGTGAATCTTTCTGGATTTACTATGCTGTGCATTATTCCGTGGTCGGGTCCGGAATTGTAGTCTTTTCTCTTTTTTCGTAGCCCAGGTGGGAGTCTACGTTCCACCTTTTGGTGTCCTTCCTGTGACGTCGACACGCTTCCTTCGGAAGCTCCCACCTTTGGGCGCAATCTTCAGATTCTTTTTTTCTGCCGTTGGGTCTGGATCGTCACCGAGAGGTTCTAGAGTTTTTGGAGAAAATAAGGAAAAGACTGAAATCTACCGAAAAAGTTTGGAGAATACATCCAGAAACATGACCACTGAGCCGGGACGACTAAGGTAGGAGAACATTGAAGACTACGACGTCCAACAGAGAATGCGCACACAGGGGGCCCCTTGAGCGCAGGAATGGACAAGACCCAGTTCAAATGCTGCCGTAATTGCCACCACAAATAAGCGCAGAAGGACCAGCACCCGGTTTGCAACGTCTGCCTGCCGGTAGACCCGAGAGCAAGGATTTCAACGCCTGCTCCGTCTTCACCCTGAAGACCCTCCAGGTGAGAGAGAGGCAGAGGAGAGCCAACTACAGCATGCAAGGCCAAGGTCAACCTCCGTCACTTCGAGACTTGGGCCTCTCCAGTGCAGAAGAGGAAAACATCGCTGAAGAAGCAGATGACTTCAAGGTCGTAGAGACCGATAAGAAAACATCAAAAGAGGTAGGAGAGACTGTGAGAAGGTGGCCTGATATGCAGTGGTCACTATTCTAGTGCCCACTATGTATCAGTCCAGCAACCCTTATTGATGATTGGTTGTAAGTCAACCTTATAGACCAGCTATCCTAGTAGCATGGATACGAGCAGTCTAAGGCTAAAGACTCGAGAGGGCGTGTTAAGCCAGCTGTTTACCACACATATACCCCTTGAATACCCAGTGAAAGGACACCACACAAGTGTTATGAAAATAAACAGTTATTTATTAAAGATCACAACAGCCCTGTACTCTTTATGAGGACAGGGTACTAAGCACAAACCAAAACTCTTACAAAAATACTTAAGTTAGCACAGTATATACAAATACCCGAGGGGCACGGAAAACCATATACTCTAAAAGTGGAATGTGAAATTCCTAGCAGGTAAGTACAGTACTAATAGCTTTTGGAATCGCTAGGACTTGACTAGGGAATCGTTAGATTACGACTAGGAGGCCTAGGGGACTCGGGTGCAGTGTGTGCACTCTCACGCGAGATGCGGACAAAAGTCTATGGTAGCTAGGAAATAGAAAGTTAGTGTTCTCGGGCGAACCCGACCTGGTAGGGAGAAAACGAAAGTAGATTCTGACCCTTGGATAGTGAGGCTATGCTGGGGCACCGAAATGCCGAAGTTACCTAGCCCAGGGGCTGCAGCTGCATAGGTCTGAAAAGACGTCGGGAATCCTCGTAGACGGACCAGGAGCCGGAAGAAAAGATGCTGGCCGGTGACCAGTGAAGAAAGTTCAGTTGGATCCAAGCCTGGATCTCGAAGATAGATGACACCTGAAAGCAGAGGGGACCAAGTTCGAGACTACTAGCCAGTAGTCAGTGGGCACCAGGAGGGCACCGGATGGTAGCCACCTCGACAAGGTGAGTGGGTGACGCTGGAGCTCGAAGATCTCACGGACCAGGAGGCGTTGTCGGCGACCAGGATGGAGGATCGAGCTGTCCCACGAAGATAGAAGCTGTCGGCGTCGCTGGACCCAGGATTGGGCAACAAAGCCTTGGCAAATTCAAGCCCACGCGGTGGACCTAACATGGCGTCTGGAGTGGACCAGGAGGGTCCGGGGTGCCTCTCTCGAAGAAGGAAGCAAGGGCCAGCCTGGAGCAACCAGACCAGCAGCAGAGATGTCGTCGGGCGTCGTTCGGAAGGCCACAAGCCAGCCGGCTAGTAGCCAAACAACGCGGTGCACAGCAAACAGCAGAAGGGCCCCACGCAGATCGTGGAGATGCAGGGAGGCTGACCTTGGGTGCTGGAGCTGCGCAGGGTCGGGGCTTCTCGGACCCCAAAGCACTCACCAGTGGAGGACACGGTGGGCTTGCAGTAAAGATGTCGTGCAGTCTTGGCGATCGTCGGTCCCTCGAGGTCCCGTCGCACTCACGGTTCTCAGCTTTGCTGTAGAGGTGAGTAGAGGTCAGAGGTGCCAGGGAAGCCGGGTCTCGTCGAGCTGGGTCGTCGGATTCGTGATGAAGGACTTGCAGCAGACCGCAGTGTTCTTTAGGATGGTGCCCGCTTGATGCAGGGTGACTACTCCTTAGCCACAAGGGAGAATCTTGAAGAAGAAATCGTGAAGTCCTTTCGAAGAAAGTGGTATCTTGATTCCAAAGATGATCTAATTTGAACAGGGGGCCCGCTCCTATCTTTATACTAAAAAAGGGGGCTGACCCGGTGACTAGGTCCTGCCTATGGGTGGGACCAGGAGGGGGGTGGTTACACCCCTCTCCCCTGCCGGACTTCCCCAGGCCAGGGGCTGGTGTGCCCCTGGAACTGGTTCTGACTGGCCTATGCGTAGTGAGCACCGGGGTGCCACTCAGCAGTCACCTTCCTGAAAAGCCCTGCCTACCCAGGATACACAAAACCATGTCTGGGACGGTGCTAGCACCGCCCCTGACAGGAAACCCTTTGTCCAGGCTCCCCTCACTGGGAGGACTCCCAGCTGCAGGGGGTCAGACTCGTGTCTGTGGTGGCAGCATCCATTTTGTGGAGCTGAGGCTTTGCTTAACTTTAACCGGGGTTCACAGTTACATACATGTCGTGTCCCTCTAGAAGGGTGGAATGCTAACCCCGTCGCCAGAATTGGCGAGGGGTTAGTATTCCAATTCGTATGACACCTTACTCGACATGTTTTGATAAAGCAATACCAAAGTTAGCATTTAACCGCGAGGATTATAATGCACTTAAGAGTATATGGTATGCGATATCATGGAACAGCTATTAGGACTTGATTCCGCAAGCTGCAGACAGGCTCAGCTCATGCCAGAGCACCATCTCACACGATTCCAAGCACTCTGCCTTCAGGATTGTCAAGGCCTGCCATAGGAGTGACTGATAGGAATCTGTGTGTCCATTTTAGGGTTAGATATAGGTATACTATATCTACAGCAAAGGGTGATTACACGACTTTGCCCCAGCTGTCATGCAGCCAGTTGTGTCAAATTTAGGAGGCCAGCCAGGGGTGGCATAATACATGCTGCAGCCCCTGGCAGCCCTGGGTACACCTATGCCCTGAGTTACAGGGTCTGATAAGGTGGCCCAGTACCAATTGGAAATGTACCTAGGGTACATGGAATCCATTTTAAAGAGAGAGCAGTAGGCCTGGGGTCCTGATTGGCAGGGTCCCAGGTCGACTATGTCCAAAACCAGCTAAAACACAGGGCAAAAAGTTGGGGGCAACCATAGTCAGGATGTACCTTCCTACAGAGACGTCGACCCCCTAAAGCCCCGACAGACTCTCGTAAGCCTGAGTCAGACTCTCGAAAAACAGTGTCCACGAAAGGAGCACTGGCGCCGAAAATTACGACTGCCGCAGCTGCATCCAAGGACAAACAGCCCAGCAGATCCTTCGAAAAGATGGCGTAAAATACAAGAAAAACCTAGGTCGGCGAAGCACGTCCTCAAAGGCGAGCTCGACGCAGGAAAAAAAGGACCCGAAGGCGACGTCTACGTCGAAGAGATCGTCCGAATCACTCTACGCCGAACAGGCCACCGAGATGGAAAGGAAAAAGAGAGGGCTTGAGGCTCGAAATGGATAACCTCCTGCAAAGAAAAAGAATTCGATGAGCGGATGAAGAGGTTCACTTTCTTGTCTCAGGCGACAACGATCGTCGATGACATAGAGGAGTTTGACGTCGAAGAGCCGCCGAAAGCTCCAGAGCCCCAAGAACACCAAGAGGAAGAGGGCCTATACTATGAGGAGGAAGGTGAGGAAGACCAGCACACAAGTTTGGGCTCGGCATCCTTGGAGGCGCAGGACCTGGATTGGCAGAACCTCGACGCCGAAAGCCCGGAAGAGGCCATGGAGACGTATCCTTCGAGGCCTTCGCCGCCAGATGACATTGGAATCTACAACATGGTCACCGGGAATGCGGCAACAGCTTATGGAGTGAAACTGGAGGAAGAAAAACCAAAAGCCTGCTTCCTCTTAGAGACCACACACTCCTCTAAGGATCCTCCCTACATCCAGGGATCTGTCATCATTGCAGCAACAGCCAGAAAAAGGGCCAACGTTCCCACAAACTCACCAGACAAAGAGTAAGAGAATAGACCTCACTGGAAGGAAAATGGAGAGGAATGCAGCAGTACCATGGCGCATTGCCAACTTTAATGCCCTACTCAATAGACATACGTACCAGCATTAGGGCGAGGTCGGACAACTGCTCAATCACCTCCCTGAGCAATACCAACAGAGGGCAACACACCTGGTGGAGGAAGGCAAGAATATAGCAAACTCATGCCTGAAATCAACCTTGGTGCAGCAGTCACGGCCAGCAAGCTCATGATGATCTGGGTCACAGAGAGAAGGCATGCCTGGCTGAGGATCTCTGGCTTCAAGCCGGAAGTACAGAATAACATTCTGAACACCCCCTTCAATGGAAAAACCCTTTTCGGAGCACCAGTGGATGTGAAACTCACCCAACTCAAAAAGGAAAATGAAACTGCAATGTCCATGGGGCCCTTGCGGTTCAGAGGAATGAGAAGAGGCACACCGACACGGAGGCCAAACACAAGAGAGGGAAACCAGCCGGGAACGTCACATTAGGCATTCCAGCAGGGCACCAGGGCGACAATCAAGCACAGCATGGCCAGCAAAAACAAACCTGGCAATACCACTCTCGGGCCAGCCCTTTCGTGGGAGGGCGAATGGACGAGGGCAAACAAGAAGAGGGGCCAGCAACCCACCTCTAAGTGACTCCGCACCACCAAGCGTGCCCACCCACACAACACCTCTATGGGAGGGGCACAACAAAGTCAACAAAAAGGTGTTACACAGACTAAAAATCAACAAACATGTAACTCCAGTAGGAAGCAGACTAAAACACTTCTTCCAGGAAAGGAAGAAAATAACAGACAAATGGATACTGAACATCATACAGTTCGGATACTGCATAGAACTGGAAAAGAATCCGCCAAACAGGAAACTAAAAAGAAAAGTGCGGTCAGCAAAAGAACTAGCGCCACTCCTAGAGGAAGCACAAGAACTCCTCCGCAAAGAAGCCATAGAAACAGTATCATTCAAAGAAAGAAACAAAGGAGTGTACTCTAACTACATCCTCGTACCAAAGGTGGATGAAACGTTAAGACCCATCAGGACCTACGGTTCCTAAACCAATACATAAGAGCACAAAAATTCAAGATGACATCTTTACAAGAAGTCATTTCTCAGATAAGGGACGGAGACGTTATGTCCACCATAGACCTAAAAGACTCCAACCTAGACATTCCCATGAACAGGCAGCACAAACATCTTCTGAGTTTTGCCATCGACAAAGCGCACTACCAGCACACTGCCCTGGCCTTTGGACTAAAATCCGCACCAAGGGTCTTCACCAAGTGCCTCGCAGCTGTAGCAGCACACCTAAGGAGGGAAGGGATCCATATATACTCCTACCTCGACGACTGGCTAATAAAAGCAAGTTCCTACAAACAATGCAAAGAACACGCACAGCGGGTCACAAAAACGCTTACAGAACTGGGATTCTCAATACACTGGGGGAAATCCTCAATGGAACCAGAACAAGTGAAGGTCTTAGGCGCACAGATCAACACCATACAGAGCAAAGTGTTCCCCAGTGACAAGAGAACACTTGCCCTGCTGAAGGAGACACGTCAATACCAGAGGGGGCGAGCTTTGACAGTGAGGACCGCGAGCAAGATCATGGGGATGATGGCGTCCTGCATATACCGAGTCCCAAATATACAGCTACACATGAGACCATTCCAGGAATGGCTGCAACAACAATGGTCACAAGGTACAGGGAGTTGGGAAGATCTAGTGGTTGTAAGGCACGCAGTGCAAGAGGAGATAGCGTGGTGGAAGAAGGAGAACATAACAAAGGACAAGCTTTTAACACCACAAAACCCAACAGCGGCCATCACCACAGACTCATCCTAGAAGGGATGGGGAGCACACATGAACCAACTCAAGGTGCGGGGCCTGTGGACTCCAACAGATGTGATCAAGCACATCAACTACCTGGAACTAAAGACAGTGTTCCTTGCCCTAAAACAACTGTATGGGAAAAGAGTGTTGATACAAACCGACAACACCACAACTATATTCTACATCAACCAACAGAGAGGAACACAATCAGTTGCACTATCCAACCTAGTGCAGGACATATGGAGATGGGCAATCCCACTCAAAATAGACCTAGCTATACACCTACCAGGGCAAGACAACGTGGAGGCAGGGAGGCTCAGCAGACAGACATCGACATCCCACAAGTGGGAGCTTAATGCGCAAAAAACACACAGGCTATTCAAAAAGTGGGGGACTCCAACAATAGACCTATTTGCAACACACCATAATGCAAAATGCTGATACTTCGCATCCAGGCAACCAGGGGAACAATCCCATGGAAATTCCCTATGGATAAGCTGGTCGAAAACATTTGCCTACGCTTTTCCCCTGATACCACTAATTCACAGGGTACTCAGCAAATGCAGAACCAGCAACATGACGCTGATTCTGGTGGCACCACAGTGGCTAGGCAGTCATGGTTCTCACAAATAGTGGAGATGGCGCAAGCACCACCTCACAAATTCGTGAAAATAAAGGACTTACTCTCCATGCAAAACGGAGAGATACTCCAGCCAGAGAGCCTCTGCATAGCGGCATGGCTCCTGAAGACCTAGTTTGCACACCTGAAACTGCCGGAGAGCACACTGCAGGTGCTACGAGAGGCAAGTGGACCTACCACACGGAGGTGCTATGTGGCAAAATGGAAAAGATTCACACAATGGTGTATCAAGATAAAACTGCACAAGAAGATGACAAAGGAATTAACAGTGCTAAAATATTTAACACTCCTGCTAAAATCAAACCTAAGTTCCACCTCGCTGAGAGTACACCTAGCAGCGATAGTAGCCTACACAAGAGGAGAGACAGGAAAGAACTTCTTTACATCGCAAGTAGTAAAAAGATTCCTGGAAGGGATTAAAAAGATAGCACCACCCAAAAGGATGCCACCACTGGAATGGAACCTTAACCTAATAGAGCTTATGAAGGCACCTTTCGAACCCATCCATAAGACTTCTCTACAAATGCTCACAATGAAGACCGCTTTTCTATTGGCAATCTCCTCGCTACGCAGGGTAAGCAAACTGCAAGCACGAACGCTACAAGAACCTTACATCCAAAAAACACAATGACAGGGTGGTGATGACAACGGACCCACACTTTATGCCAAAGATGGTGTCAAGGTTTCACATGAACCAGACAATACAAATACCAAGCTTCTTTCAGAAACCATCCACAAGCGCAGAGAGGGCAATGCACACTGGACCCTAGAAGGGCAGTAATGCATTACATGGAAAGAACTAAAGAGCACAGGAAAACAAAGCAGTTCTTTGTGTCCTTCGCAAGCAGCTTCCTGGGGAGACTAGTAACCAAGGGCACCATCACACGATGGATCACACAAACAATATAATTCTGCCGCAGGCAGGTCAAGGACTATCAGAGGGGGCACAAGCCCACTCTACCAGGAAAAAGTGAGCAACAATAGCCTTCCTGGGTAACACACCCATTCAAGACATATGCCCGACGGCAACATGGGCTTCAGTGCCCACGTTCACTAAGCACTACTGTGTGGATTTACAAATGAACAAGGAAGCACAAGTAGGACAGAGTGCTTTAACATATATTTAACAACCAACGCTCATCTTCCACCCAGCCGCCGCAAACCTACCAAACCGCTACAAAGTCTATTCACAGCATAGTGAATCCAGAAAGATTCACGCTGCAAAACGAATAGTTTCTTACCTGTCTGTGTAGTTTTTTAGCTTGAAGATCTTTTCTGATTTTAGCGAACCCACCTACCTCCGCCAGCAAGATGAGGCAGGAGAAGGTGGAAATACAAGGACAATATACAAACAGACACCTTAAGAGACAAAGTGTAAATTCATTTACTTTCAAGGAAGAACTTGAAAACATCGCAAAGGATTCACAAACAAGACACAAAAACAAGAAAAAAAGAATCCGAAGATGACGCCCAAAGGTTGGAGCTTCAGTAGGAAGCGTGCCGACGTTACAGGAAGGACACCTAAAGGTGGGACGTCCACTTCCACCTGGGCTACGAAAAAAAAAAAGAGAAAAGACTACGATTCCGGACCCAATCACTAGACCGCGGAATAATGCACAGCATAGTAAATCCAGAAAGATCTTCAAGCATGCTAAACTACACCGACTGGTAAGAAACCATTTGTTCTGAAGGGGTGACTCTTCGTTGTTGCAGCTCAGTCAAGACATTTGTTTTTGGTGACCACCCTGATACCCTCAGCTACGGTCGCTCCCCTCGCAGCTCCCAGCACTGAACACTGTGGTATCGTAGCGCTCACCTGCATTTCTCGCTGTTTTTCCATTTCTGTGATTGCCTATCTGCTTACGCTCACCCGCATCGCCCCCCTTCACTTTGTACTGTCCTGACTGTCTGCCATTTGTAGCGTATCGCGTTATCATCATCTGTGTAAGCATAGCGCGCCATTGCTGTAGTGACATCGCAGCGCCTACGAGCATTAGTGCAATTACAGCCGCCCGTCTGCTTTAGTCACTACTCGTAGCGCTTGAGCTTGTTTAGGCGCTTTGGAACCTAGTTACTGCATAGTGAAATAATTAGCGTCACGCCACTCTTTGAAAGCGCGCAGCCAGGAGGATTGTCTTGTGCATGGCTACATCTGTTTATTTTGGTGCAAAAGTGCAATTGTGCATAGCGTCGCCTTCAGGCTGTACCTCCATTTGAGTTTTGTTTACTGTCCTGCTGCCATTTTGTGCTTTGTTGTCCCTCCCTGCCCGGACCTCCGCCCCGCCTCCCAGCTGTCCCTCCCTCGCCCCTCCCCTTCCACTATCCATATATGACAGATGCTTTTGCGAGCAGCGTTCACGCGCAGCGGTCGAGCGCCGAAGGTGCGCCAAAGGTAAGCCCGTCTACGCCCGTCCGCGCCTGGACTGCGCCCAGAGCCAGACCCCCTGTTCCTCGCAAATCCCACTCCTCCCGCATTACGTATGACGCCACTACCCTCTTTGCCCTTAACCCCGGCCGCAAACCACAATGCTGCGAAGCTGCCCCAGGACGTACCCACGGCCCTTTCGCCTGTCACACCTGCAAGTTCACCTGCCTCAGGACCCTCACCAAATCCATTTCCTCCAAACATAGCTCCGACTCTAACCACCTGAAGTGCATCCTGCTGAACTCCCGCTCGGTCCACAGACACGCAACTGAACTCTGGGACCTACTCGACACTGTGTCACCGGACATCGCCTTCCTTACAGAAACATGGATGAACACATCATCAGCACCCGACATCGCTATAGCCATACCGGACGCTTACAAGATCATCCAAAAAGACCGCACCAACCAAACAGGAGGAGGCATCGCCATCATCCACAGGAACACCATCAAAATCACGACCAGCTCCGACGATAATCTTGCAACCGCCGAACATCTCCACTTCCAGATCCACACCGACCCCAGGACCACACTTAGAGGCACCCTCATCTACAGGCCTCCAGGAACCCGCACTCAATTCAGCGATGACATCACAGACTTAGTCAGCCCACATGCCCTCGCTTCCAAGAACTACACTCTATTAGGAGACCTCAACTTCCACCTTGAAAACAAACACGACTGCAACACCAACTCCCTTCTGGACAACCTGGCCAATCCCGGACTCAAACAACTTGTGGATACCCCCACCCATGTAGCCGGGCACACGCTCAACCCTATCTTCACCTCCAGCAAGCACATTTCCTTCAACCGCACCACAGCTCTCCATTGGACAGACCACAGCTGTGTTCACTTCAGCTACAAAACCACCTTGACCCACTACCGCCCACAACCTATTCCTCTGAGAAACTGGAACAAAATCACCTCCGACCAACTCCTCACATCACTCAACCAAAACCCTCCCACCCTCTCTTTGGACCCAAACCAAGCAGCCACCAAACTCAAGCAATGGATCACCCACAGCGCTGACGAATTAGCACCCCTGAAAAAGCACCAGATCAATTCATGCAGCAAAAAAGCTCCCTGGTTCAATGATGACCTTAAAAAATCCAAGAAGCTATGCCGCATCTTGAGAAAATATGGAGAAAAAACCCAACCACCGACAACATGGCCACCCTCAAAGCGGCCACCCGCAAACACCACTAACTGATTCGATCCACCAAGAAATCAGCTTTCAAGGATAGTCTCGACAACAGCGCCCACAACAGCAAGGAACTTTTCAACATCGTCAAAGAATTCACCAACCCCGCCGCAGCATCTAACGACATCACTCCCTCCCAAGACCTCTGCGATGCGTTATCCTCCTTCTCCTACAACAAAATTGCTGACATTCACAACAGCTTCGAGAACACTCCCGGCGAACAACCCTCCCCACCCCCCTCAGATCCTACACCGCCAACTAACAACCTCAGCGCCTGGAACCCAATCACCACTGAAGACACCATCCGCCTGATGAACTCAATCCACTCTGGATCGCCAACCGACCCCTATCCCCACCACATCTTCAACAAAGCAGACTCCATCATCGCACCCCACCTCCGTGATGTCATCAACTGCTCGTTCAACTCTGCCATCTTCCCAGAAAGCTGGAAACACGCCGAACTCGGAGCCCTCTTGAAGAAACCCACAGCTGACCCCTCCGAACTTAAAAACTACCGACCCATATCCCTCCTACCCTTCCCCGCCAAAGTCATTGAGAAAGCCGTCAACAGCCAGCTCGCCGCCTTCCTTGAATCCAACAATTCCCTCGATCTCTCTCAGTCCGGATTTCGAGCCAAACACAGCACCGAAACCGCCCTCATTGCAGCAACAGACGACATCCGAACACTTCTGGATAACGGAGAAACAGCGGCCCTCATTCTTCTCAACCTTTCGGCCGCTTTCGACACAGTCTGCCACAGCACCCTTATACAACGCCTCAGCAACATCGGCATACAAGGAAAAGCCTTGGACTGGATCATCTCATTCCTCGCCGGTAGAACTCAGAGAGTCCGACTTCCCCCATTCATCTCAGAGGCCACTGAAGTCATCTGTGGAGTACCACAGGGTTCATCACTCAGTCCCACCCTCTTCAACGTTTTCATGAGTCCACTCGCCACCATCGCGCGTCAACACAACCTCAACATCATCTCTTACGCCGACGACACCCAATTAATCCTTTCCCTCACCAAAGACCCTAACACCGCCAAAACAAATCTTCACGAAGGCATGAAAGAAGTAGCCGAATGGATGAAACCTAGCCGCCTAAAACTCAACTCAGACAAAACGGAGGTGCTCATCCTTGGATCCTCCCCCTCTGCCTGGGAGGACTCCTGGTGGCCTTCCGCTCTGGGCACTGCTCCCACACCCACAGACCTCGCACGCAACCTGGGCTTCATCCTAGACTCCTCTCTCTCGATGTCCAGACAAGTCATTGCAGTCTCATCCTCCTGCTTCAACGTACTTCGTATTCTCAAAAAGATTGTCCGCTGGATCCCCCTCGAAACAAGAAAGACTGTCACCCACGCACTGGTCACGAGTCGACTGGATTATGGTAACACACTATACGCCGGAATCGCAGCAAAATTACAGAAAAAACTCCAACGCATCCAAAACGCATCAGGGAGACTCATATTGGACATCCCTCACCAAGATCACATTACCGGACACCTAAAAGACGTCCACTGGCTTCCCGTCAACAAGAGAATTACATTCCGTCTTCTCACCCACGCACACAAGGCCCTCTACAAACTAGGACCCGAATGCCTCAACACCCGACTGTCCTTCTACACACCCACCCGCCAACTTAGATCGTACAATCAAGCCCTCGCAGCAGTCCCGCGCATCCGAAAATCCACCATGGATGGCAGATCCTTCTCCTTTCTGGCGGCCAAGACCTGGAACTCACTCCCCACTCACCTCCGCCTTACTCAAAACCACATCTCCTTCAGAAAAGAACTCAAAACCTGGCTATTCGACAAAAATTGAACCCCCCCCCCCCTTCCCCAAGCGCCTTGAGACCCTCTGGGTGAGCAGTGCGCTATACAAATCCCTGAACTTGAACTTGAACTTTTGACAACCATGAAGGGTAACTGAAGGTCCAGGATCTCAGACGCCCTCCTCACCCCCCATAGCAAATGTGGCTCCCTTCTCTGTAGCCACTGTAGGAGGAGAGACCATGCCGGTATCTTGGAAAGTGTCCAGTCCACTAGCTTCTGCCAGGTCCTCACACCAGTTCCTAACCGGGTCCAGGGGCTCCCAATCTTGCTCTAGCCCATAGGAATGGGGTTCAGGCTCCACGGTGGATGGAACGGCTCCAGTCTGGGTTGGAGCCTGTGTTTGGCGACACCCTTCTGGCTCTGTCAGAGTCGGGGAAAAGAATGGGAACAAAGCTGCCCTGGCCGCATTATCAATGGGACTGGCATCGGGGAATTTTGAGGTGGCACGACTGGTGCCAGTCTGGATCGATCTGTGGATCCAAGGGGCCTGACTTGTGCTGAGGGTGGACCCCCTCCGATGGGGAACCATTAAGGGTTCCTCCTGAACTTGCGGGCCCAAAGGTGCTAAAACAGAGATGGGCCAAATGATGTGTCTGGCCTCACAGAATTCCTGGAGTTGGAAACCGGACGCACAGCAGAGGGTAGCCAACCTTCCATTCTCTGGCGAGACCCTCTTTGGGAAACATGCAAATGACGAAATGGCCCGCATGAAGGCGGAGGCCGAAACGCTCATGGCTGTGGGCCCGGAAAAGCCCAAAGAAGTGAAGAAATCGAACCGCCCATTCCAACGGCGGTTCGGTGGGCAGGGCAGAGGACGTGGCCAACCTTCGGGACAGTCACAGCAACATCAACAGTTCCGTAAGCCGTTCCAGAAATGCCAGAAGGGCAGAGGAGGCCAACCATCGGCTCCAGCGACCAAAGGCCCGGCCGGGTCTAGGCCCTGAGCACTTACTTCCCCCGGATCTGTTACCCATTCCGGTAGGGGGAAGCATTCAATTTTTTCTGGCAGAGTGGAGAAAAATTACTCAGGACAAGTGGGTGCTGAATATTGTTTGCAATGGATACAGTCTTCGGTTCATCAGCCCTCCTCCAGCGATCCCTCCGGTCAGCTCAGTTTCAGCTGCGCGAGCTTGAGGCGGAAGCGGATATCCTGTTAAGGAAAAGGGCGATAGAAGACGTACCTCTGTCTCAGAGAGGAAGAGGTCTGTACTCCCGGTTCTTCCTGGTTCGCAAGAAGGACACGAACGAGTTCAGGCCCATTCTGGACTTGCAACAGGCAAACAAATGGATTCGCAGGGAAAAGTTTCACATGCTGTTGTTGCATCAGATGTATCCTCAGTTGCAACAGGGAGACTGGCTATGTGCTATAGACCTACAGGATGCGTACTTCCATGTGCCCATTGCACACAAACACAGGAAGTTCCTGCGGTTCCAAGTCGGCGCCAATCATTATCAATACACAGTACTCCCATTCGGACTAAAGTCTGCGCCGAGAACATTCTCTAAGTGCATGGAGGTGGTAGCAGCACACCTACGGAAGAACAAGGTGTTTGTCTACCCGTACCTGGACGATTGGTTGATCAAGGCATCCTCCTTCTCGGAAGCGCGAGCACACGACCAGAAGACGTGCGTTCTCTTGAACAAGCTGGGGTTGCACATCAACATGTCCAAGTCTGTCCCGACTCCGGTCCAATGCATACAGTACTTGGGAGCCTCCATCAATACGCTGTCAGCAAGCGTGTCTCCTTCGGAAGAGCGACGATTATCTCTCCTTCGGAAGGCTCAGACTCTTATGACAACTCCATCTACAACAGTGAGGACGGTGTCTTCTCTACTGGGATCGATGGCCTCTTGTATCTTCCTGACGCCACACGCACGGCTGCACAAGAGACCGCTGCAGGAGTGCTTGGAAGACCAGTGGGATCAGAGGAAAGGATCTTGGGACGACAAGATACGACTGTCTCTGCATGCTCTTCAGTCTCTGAAGTGGTGGTGTTCAGCGGAGAATCTCCTCAGAGGGGTTCCCTTCCACAAGGACATTCCCTCGCAGACTGTCATTACGGATGCTTCTCTCCTGGGGTGGGGAGTGCACTCCGGGAACCTACAGATTTAAGGAACGTGGTCACCGATGGAGGCCACGTATCACATAAATTTCCTGGAACTCAGAGCTGTTCACTTGGCGCTGAAGGCCTTTCTTCCGTCCTTCCAGACCAACTCTCTGCTTGTACAGACGGACAATACCACCACAATGTATTACCTCAACAAGCAGGGGGGCTCGAGATCACGCACTCTGTCGCAGGAGGCGCAGGCAATCTGGCACTGGCTCTTAGCCAGAGGACTGACTATCATGGCTAACCATCTGCCAGGTGTGCAGAATGTTCAGGCAGACGCGCTGAGCAGACTGGTTCAGGAAAACCACGAATGGGTCATAAACGACGAAGTACTAGGAGATGTCTTCGCAAGGTGGGGAACTCCAGACGTAGATCTGTTCGCCACTGCCGAAAACAGCAAATGCCGAGACTTCGCCTCCAGGTACTACCAGCGGGGGATGCTGGGGAATGCGTTATGGATCAACTGGTCGAACAGCTTTCTGTACGCTTTTCCTCCCATTCCCCTGATTCTGGCTGTGCTCATCAAGCTGGCCCTGTCCAGGGCTCGGATGATACTCATTGCCCCGGAATGGCCCAGACAGTGGTGGTTCACGGACCTGCTTCACTGGTCTCTCCTTCCTCACATTCGGCGGCCGTGCAGGCCGGACCTTCTCACGAAGTGCGGGGGATGGTTGTTACACCCCAACCTCTCGTCTTTGAGTTTGGCGGCATGGCTCCTGAGATAGTGCAATATGGCCATCTGAATCTGCCCGAGGATTGCATGGACATACTGAAGGAGTCTAAGAGACCTTTCACTCGGGCTTCTTATGCTTACAAGTGGAAGAGGTTCTGTATCTGGTGCCAGTCTAAGAACCATGACCCGACGACGTGTAAGGAAGATGTCATCCTTCCTTACCTTCTACATTTGGCGCAGTCTGGACTTAATGTTCATTCCATTAAGGTTCATCTCGCTGCATTGACTGCCTACAGGAAATGCCCTTCACAGACTTCCTTTTTTCAGATCCCTGTGATCAAAGATTTTCTGGAAGGATTGAAGAAAGTATTCCCTCCTGTCAGGCTTCCTTCGCCTTCATGGGAACTGAATGTGGTGCTGTCCAGGTTGATGAAGGAGCCTTTTGAACCTATTCATAGGGCTTCGTTGCAGCACCTGTCCTGGAAGGCGGCGTTCCTTGTGGCCATTACATCGGCCCGCAGGGTGAGTGAAATTCAGGCGTTGTGTTGCCAAGAACCTTATACTGTATTTCATGCTGCTAAGGTTGTTATGTGTACTCACCCTAAGTTTCTTCCCAAGGTTATTTCTGATTTTCATGTCAACCAGACCATAACTTTGCCTACGTTTTTTCAGAATCCTTCATCTCCATCGGAAAGGTCTCTCCATTCCCTGGATGTTAGGAGGGTGTTGAAATTTTATCTGGATAAAACCAAAGATATTCGTAGGTCTGACCAGTTGTTTATTAATTATGGATCAGTCAGGACGGGTCTTGCTACCTCTAAGCAGTCCATTTCTAGGTGGATTGTGTCCTGCATACAATTGTGTTACCAAAAAGCTAATAAGACCGTAGGAGGTAAGCCTAAGGCTCATTCCACCAGGGGCAAAGCTGCCACGACAGCCGTGCTCCGTAACGTGCTGATTGATGAAATCTGCAAAGCACCCACTTGGAAGTCGGTTCATACCTTTGCTAAGCATTACTGTCTGGACACTGATGCCAGGGCAGATGCTCAGGTTGGACAGGCTTCGCTGCGGAATTTGTTCGCACAATAGTGGTGTTAATTTCTTTCTCCACCGCCGCTTTGGTGTGGGGATGGGCTTGCCATTCTATTCACTAGATTATGACTATACACAGAGATCCCCTACTACAGAAGGAGTAGTTTCTGTCCTGTAACTCCAGTTCTGTAGTAGGGGTATCTCTGTTATAGTCATAAGCGCCGCCCTCCTCCCCGGTGGAGATAATTCTTCATGTAAGGAATGCTACAGGTCTGGCGTGCTACGCCTTCAAAAAGAATTGAAAGTAAGAGGGACCTGCTATGCATTCTGGGATACTGGGAGAAAGTATCCTATTTAAGCCACATAATGGCAGCCTATGGGGCTTGTCTGTCCATGCCTTCCTTTCTATCATTCCAGAGTCTTTTACTGGTGGAGGCAAGTTTCTCTATGGTAGAAACTGCAGGCTGGGTTGTGTGTGGTGTTTTGGTGGAATTTCTAGTTGAAGTACTGGACAGTGTAGCCTGTGGATATAGGCTGCATTATTTGTCTTTAAATTTGCTAAGTGTCTTGCAGGGTCTGCATGATTTGACAACTGAAGAGATTATTTTTGATTGCCGGGGTCCACGCACATGGGCGGGACAATTCACTAGATTATTACTATAACAGAGATGCCCCTACTACAGAACTGGAGTTACAGGACAGAAACTACTCCCTCAAGGCCTTCGAGTGCATGGCGTGACGGTCAACGCAGCTCTTGCCGTCACGCTCAAGGCACCAGAGACCGAGGAGGTGCTGGTGCATCACTGACATTTGCCTGTGACTTGTGCTGCATGGCTTGAATACAGCCTTACTTCTTGCCTATGTTGTCCAGCAATCTGGATCAAGGAAGAGAAGCTTTCAAGGACCCTGAAATGTGCAGAGCTGTCAAACCAAGAGCAGTTAAGAAATATTTGCATTCTTCCAAAGATCCTCTGGACATTAAAGAGATGGAGTCAGCTGACTCCATTATCCTGGCTGCAGCCAGAAAAAAGGAAACATCCCAACCACATTGGGACCTCCACCAGACAAGAGAGCAAGAAGATTGATCTGGTGGGGAGGAAATTCGAGAGCACCTATACAGTGGGGAATAATCAACTCAGATGCTCTCTTTAAGAAATATGCATACCAGTACTGTGAAAAGATGGGAGAGCTAATGAGGCGCTTGCCCTCTACCTGGGACTCCCAATAGACCTCCACCACAAATTTCGAATGGTGCAAAATCGGGCAGCTAGACTGGTCTTTCAACAACATAGACCCTGTCATATCAAACCATTGATAAATAAATTACATTGGCTACTGGTGGCCCAGTGGACTATCTTTAGAACAGGCTGTATTATCTATAAATCATTCCATAACAAAAGCCTAAAGTTTATATCCTCAAGAATCCAGAGCTACACCAGACGCACAATCCCAGATCAGTCCATTTGAACATTCTCTTGGTTCTGAGATTTAAGCGAAAAGGATTGGAGGAGCAAGATTCACATTGATATGGGCTCCTATTTGGTACTCACTCACATCTGAAATTAGACTAGAAGCAAACTATGCGGTTAAGAAGCTGAACCCTGGCTGTTCACACAAGTTTACTGTCAATAACCTGATCAGATGTCACCTTCTTTATCCCAGGGTCAAGAAACCTATGGTGAACACGCGCTTGAAGTTTGTTTTAACAAAAGTACCACAAGAGAGCATCTTACTTCGCTTAGGAGGGATTTCAAGCCTGTAGCTCAGGCAAACATCATTGACACTTCAGCAGTTGGAGAAAGACAACAAAACTGTGAAGTCTGGAAGCATTGATATTCAGAGGAAACCCACAGAGGGGAACAACACAAACCCGTAGACCACCAGGAAAAGGTAACTTCTCTGGAACAGCTACACATCAAAGTTTCCAAGGCGCAAGCCAAACTCAAACTCCTACAGTGTTAGAAGTTTCAGACACCAAGTCGGTAGCCATTTTGAGGCCGTGCACGAGGTAGAGCACAGCCTCTCAGAGGAGCAACCTCCTCAGGGAAGTGACTTACCAAGTCAGCAAACCCTTTCACACACACATGCGTAGCAGAACAAAGTACTTCTGGAGTGAAGGAAGGGGACATCAGACAATTGTATATTAAACATCGTACAATTTGAATATTGCATAGAACTAATAAACAGAGAAAGAAAAAGGACTAAAGAAGGTGATCCCCTTAAAGGAGGAAACATTCCATCTAACCAAGGAAGTAGAGAAACTGCTGGCAGAGCAGGTATTAGAAAAAGTGTCCAAGAAAGCAAATTGAGGGAATTACTAAACATATTTCCTAATTCCAAAACAGCATGGTACTCTGTCCAATACTAGACCATTGCTTCATAAACTTGTTCAAAACGACACAAAAATACAAGATGACATAACTGCAGTAGTTCATGCCGCAGTTACAAAAGGAGAATACATAGCAACTGCAGAACTAAAAGCTGCTTACTTGCACATCCCAATGAATCACAAATCCAAGAAATACTTGCGCTTTGTGGTCTACAAAACTTACTACCAATTCAAGGTACTAGCCTCTGGAATCAAGTCTGGAATCAGAATATTTACAAAGTGCCTAGCAGCAGTAGCAGCTATTTTAAAAAGTTGCATCTATGTATATGCTTACTTAGAAAATTGGTTGATTGAAAGCAAACTTTTTCAGCAAATGTCAAAAAGACAAGTGTATTAGCAACACTTTACAGCCTGAGCTTTTCAAGTAAATATAGAAAAATCATCATTGCCAGAGCAAGTAAAGATCCTTCTGGGAGTAAGAATAAACTCTAAACGGGGAAAGGCTTACTTGTCCGAGAAGAGAATAGCATCCATAATTGAAGAAAGTCTCCAATACCAGAAGGAGCAGTTTTGCAGCGTGAATCTTTCTGGATTCACTATGCTGTGCATTATTCCGTGGTCTAGTGGTTGGGTCCGGAATCGTAGTCTTTTCTTTGTTTGTTTTTTCCGTAGCCCAGGTGGGCATCGACGACCCACCTTTTGGTGTCCGTCGACGTCTCACCTTTTGGTGTCCTTCCGTGACGTCGGCACGCTTCCTGTGGAAGCTCCCACCCTTGGGCGCAATCTTCAGATTCTTTTTGCCGCCGTTGTATCTGGATCGTTCCCGAGATGCTCCAGAGTTTTGGACAGGAAAAGACACAGAAGAGTCGAATTTTGCAGGAAAAGACTAAGAAGAGAACGAGGAAGAACATAAATAAGCCGGGACGACGAAAAAGGAGAACTTCGACCTCCAACGGAGAATGTGCATACAGGGGGCCCCCTGAGCGCGAGAAATGGACAACACCCCTTTCAAATTCTGCCGTAACTGCCACCACAAGTACGCGCAGAAGGACCTGCACCCGGTTTGCAACTGGTTGACCACAAGAGCAAGGACTGCAACCCTTGCTCGGCCTTCACACCGAAGACTCTCCTCGTCAGAGAGCGACAGACAAGGGCCAACTACACCATGCAGGGGAAGGGCCAACCACCGTCCCTTCGAGACCTGGGACTCTCGACCGACGAAAAAGACAACATCGCCGGAGATGACGACGACTACCCGGTCGTAGAGACCAATAAGAAGACTTCTAAAGAGGTAGGAGAGTCGTCGCCCTGACAGACCCTCGAAGGTCTGAATCAGACTCTCGGGAAACTGAGTCGAAGTCTTCGAAGGGAGCACTGGCGCCGAAAACCTAGACAGCCGCAGCTGCACCCAAGGACAGAGAGCCCAGCGGATCCTTCGAGAAGGACTCCAAGGCGGCGAAGACAGGCGAAAAGCCAAGGTCGACGAAGCACGTCCCCGAAAAGGAACGTTCGACTTCGAAAGAGAAGGCCCCAAAGGACCCTACTCACGCAGACCAGGTGCCAAACAATGCTTGAGTGTCATGGCTCAGGGGTAGGAGGCGTTCAAGGAACCAGCGACTTGCAGGTCCGTTATGCCGAGGACGGAGAAGAAATACAATCACTCCACGAAAGATCCCCCGTACATCAGAGGGATAGTCCTAGCGGACTCCATTATCACAGCGACCGCAAGGAAGTGGGCAAATGTGCCAACGACATTAGGGCCACCATCAGACAAGGAAAGCAGGAGGATGGACCTGACTGGGAGAAAGATAGAAAGGAATGCAGCAATGCATTGGCGCATGGCGAACTCAAACGCCCTACTTAATATGCACCAGTACCAAATCTTGGACCAAATTGGGCAGCTGATGAAGCACCTCCCACAAGAGTACCAACATAGAGCCTCACACCTCGTGGAGGAGGGGAAGAATGTGGCGAACGCTTGCCTCAAAACAGCCTTGGATGGAGCATACACATCCATCAGGCTGATGATGTTGGGAATCACTGAAAGAAGGCAAGCCTGGCTCAGGATCTCAGGCTCTCAGGCTTCAAACCAGAGGTTCAGCACAACATTCTTAGCACCCCTTTCAATGGGGAAACACTGTTTGGAGCGCCGGTGGATGACAAACTCAACCCAGCTTAAAAAGGAAAACGACACTGCAAGGGCAATGAGGGCCTTACAATTCAGAGGAATGAAGAGGGGTACCCCGTCACGGAGACCGAACGGAAGAGGGTAAAACCAGCCAGGAACTACACACCAGACCTTCCAGCAGTCCAACCAGGGAGATAACCAGGCACAGCAGGGACACTAAAAACAAAACTGGCACAACCAGCAAAGGGGCCACTCCTTTCGCGGGAGAGGAAACTGACGTGGCCAGAACAAAAGAGGAAGCCATCAAGCCACTTCTAAGTGACACCGTCACACAGTATGTGCCCACCCGCACGACTCCTCCCAGGGTGGAGCACAGGAGGACCAACACAGGGTTACACGGACCAAATATCATAGAACATGTAACACCAGTATGAGGCAGGCTAAGTCACTACTTCAGAGAGTGGAAGAAGATAACAGACAAGTGGATACTGAACATCATTCAGTTCGGATACTGTATAGAACTGGAAAGGACACAGCCGAGCAGAAAACCAAAAAAGAGGGCTCAGTCAGGGAAAGAACTGGAACTGCTCAAAAAGGAGGCCATCAAACCAGTACCATACCAAGAAAGGAACAAGGGAGTGTACTTCACCTACTTCCTGGTACCAAAGGTGGACGAAACACTAAGACCCATCCTGGACCTCTGGTTCCTGAACAAATACATAAAAACACAAATTCAAAATGAAGTCTCTACAGGAGGTCATTTCCCAGAATGGGGACAGAGATTTCATGGCCACCATAGACCTCAAAGACGCCTACCTGCACATACGTTTTTTTTTTTTTACGTTAAAAATATTTATACCGCGCATGTTCACCAACGGTTTCATGGCGCTCTTGACATAACGGTAGCTGGGGCGGAGGAATTACTCAGATGCTGACTGAAACATCTCGATCTTGATGAACAGGAGGCACAAACATCTGCTCAGATTTACGATCAACAAACATCACTACCAGTTCACAGCCCTAGCGTTCGGACTAAAATCCGCACCAAGGGTCTTCACCAAGTGCCTCGCAGCAGTGGCAGCGCACCTGAGAAGGGAAGGGATCCGTGTATACCTTTACCTGGACGACTGGCTAATAAAGGCAAGTTCACACAGGACATGCAAGGAACATGCCCAGCGTGGACCTGGGATTGTCCATTCACTGGGGGAAATCCTCTATGGAACCAGAGCAAGTAAGTCTTCCTAGGGGCTCAGATCAACACCATGTCGAGCGAGGTGTTCCCCAGCCACAAGAGGACACAGGCGCTACTGATGGAGACGCGCCTCTACCAGAAGGTGCGAGCTCTGACAGTGAGGACAGCGAGCAAGGTCATGGGCATGATGGCCTCATGCATACACCTAGTACCAAATGTACACCTCCACATGAGACCATTCCAAGAATGGCTGCAAGAACAGTGGTCACAAGCTACAGGGAGTTGGGAAGATCTAGTGGTTGTAACGCACGCAGTGCAGGAGGAGATGTCGTGGTGGAACATGGAGAACATAACAAGGGGAAAGCCTCTAACACCACCGACCCTTGACCACCACCACAGACGACTCCCAGAAGGGATGAGGAGCACACATGAGCAAGCTCAGGGTGAGGGGTCTGTGGACTCCTGCGGATGCGGTCAAACATCAACTGCCTAGAACTGAAGACCGCGTTCCTCGCCATGAAAGCCTTCCAGACAAAATTGTACAGCCAGAGAGTGTTGATCCAGACGGACAACACGATGACTATGTCAACGAGCAGGGAGGAACGCAATTTCCGCCGCTATCGAACCTAGCACAGGAGATATGGAGATGAGCGATCCCACTAAAGATAGACCTGCTAGCCATACACTTACCAGGGAAAGACAATGTGGAAGCAGACTGGCTCAGCAGACCGACATCGCCATCCCACGAGTGGGAGCTCAATGCACAGGAAACGCAAAGGCTATTCAGAAGGTGGGGAACACCGACAATACACCTATTTGCAACACACCAGAATGCAAAATGCCAAAGCTTCGCATCCAGGCAACCAAGGAAAGGTACCCTGGAGAATGCCGTATGGATAAGCTGGTCGAGGACATTTGCTTACGCTTTACCCCCCCAATACACAGAGTACTCAAGTGCAGGACCAGCAACATGACTCTGATCCTGGTGGCTCCTCAATGGGCCAGGCAGACATGGTACTCGCAGATAATGGAAATGGCACAAGGTGCACCCCACAAGTTCGGGAGAAGAAAATACCTACTGTCTATGCAAAACGGAGAGGTACTACACCCAGAATCAGAGAGCCTCAGCCTAGCAGCATGGCTCCTGAAGACCTAGTTTGCGCACCTGAGGTTACCGGAGAGCACCCTGCGGGTACTGTGAGAGGCAAGGAGGCCTAGCACACAAAGGTGCTATTTGGCGAAATGGCAAAGGTTCACACAATGTTGCAGTCGCTTCATTGGCTGCCTATCCGACAGCGGATGTTTTTCAAAGCCTTAACTCTTGCACACAAGGCCTTTTATGCCACAGGGGCTAAATACCTTCAGAAGAGGCTCTTCTCCTATCGTCCTTCCCGATCTCTGAGGTCAGAGTCGCTGTTCCTTGCCATCGTTCCTCGAGGAAGGCTCGTATGGGAGGTCGTTCCTTTATGCTCCGGGCCCCACAGCTTTGGAACTCCCTGCCCCTGGCATTACGTAGCACCCCAAATTTGTTGGCTTTCAGGAAGGGCCTGAAAACTTGGCTTTTTGCTTCCTAGATCTCTGTATTCTGCTAACCCTGTTTCTTTTAATCTGTGTGTTGTGTTTGTCTTTTTCAGGTTTTCAGGTTGTCAATAAAGCGCCGGGACACTCTTTTGAGTAGCCGAGCGCTATAAAAGACACAAAATAACATAACAGAACAATGGTGCAGCAAGAAGAAGCTACACAGAAAGATGAAAAGGGAGTCAACAGTGCTAAGGTACCTCACGCACCTGCTGAAGACACAGCTAAGCTCATCCTCGCTGAGAGTACACTTGGCAGCAATTGTGGCCTACACAAGAGGAGAGACTGGAAAGAGTTTCTTTGTCACAGATAGTAAAGAGATTCATGGAAGGGGCAAAAAGGATTGCGCCTCTTAGGAGGATGCCACCACCAGCATGGAACCTTAATCTAGTCCTGACAGAGCTCATGAAAGGCGCCTTTTGAACCGATTCATAAAGCTTCCCTACAAATGCTAACAATGAAAACAGCCTTCTTGGTGGCTATCACCTCCCTGCGCAGGGTGAGGGAACTAAAGGTGCTAACGCTACAAGATCCCTACATCCAAATTCACAATGGTAGGGTGGTGATGAGAACAGACCCACACTTCATGCCAAAGGTGGTGTTGAAGTTTCACATCAGCCAGTCAGTCAGTCAGTCAAAACACTTTATTTCGATTATTTAAAATCATAAAAAGACAATCATGAACATATATACATATATATACACACCATTATTTACACAATTCATCCATAGGTTTTATGTACAAATGATAGAAGGTAATAAAAAGATGGATGTAGTCACAATACATTCAGATGTGTGGTTT
Source organism: Lissotriton vulgaris (assembly GCF_964263255.1). NCBI lineage: Eukaryota > Metazoa > Chordata > Amphibia > Caudata > Salamandridae > Lissotriton > Lissotriton vulgaris. Next base: position 126,918 of record NW_028241135.1, on the reverse strand, counting down.
CATAAAATAGAGACTAAAAACCATTTCATAAAATTTCAAGCTAAAAAATGTGGGGCTTATAACATGGGTAAGGGTTGATCTCAACCTTAGGATTACACATCATACTCTCCCCTGTCCGGACATCATGAGACTATCTGTTGAAAGTATTAATGGTGACCCTGGCTGGGATTTTTTCAATGTTTATATAAGAGGAACGCAGGGAGTGGGCAAATCGCCCACAGTTGAGATATTAATTGACTTGTTAAGGTTGTGTGCTCCTGATTCTTTAGCCCTAGTAGCTGGAGATTTTAATTGTTCATTCGAACCCTTGGCAGTAGAGGACATTTTAGGAACACATGAGGATGACGCACAATGGGGCGTTCCGTCCTTAACTCTCAAGCCTGTGAGGAGATGGTCTCCTGTAGTCATTCAATTAAACAGTTTAATGATAGAAACAGGCTTACGGGCTGCCAACGGCCGCACTATCTCCGATAGTCAGGGTGCTAATACTTATAATAGAGTATTGTGCGAGAGTAGGATTGACTACATAATGATTGATAGGAGAACCTGGAAGTCTGTAGTGGATATGGTCATTATTCCATCGGTTGAGAGTGACCACAACCCTTTGTCCCTCACATTGCAAAACCCATGGGACAGAAAGGAGCGTATGTCCTCAAAAGATAGGAGCTTATTAACAAAAGAACATATTCCATCGAACTGTAATAGATTCTTAAAATGGCCAAAGTTCTGCCTGATGATTCTAAATTGTGCCAGTTGGATGGAATTCTTGCAGAGCAGTTATTAAGGCTGTCTGTAGTCTGTGGTGAGGAGGCAGGGTCAGTAGAGATAGAAAACATTTACACTGCCACAATGGACCACATTGGCAAGTTGTTTATGGTCCCTCCTAAGAAGACCCTGGCACATACTAAGCCACTGCAGAGCTGGTTTGACAGTAATTGCAGGAGGAGGAAAACTGATTTAATCTCTGCCATCAAATCTTCGAATCCAGTATCTGTGCGTTCGGCAAGATTGCATTATAGAAAGGCAATTATAGCCGCAAAAAGGGCTTGGGAAGAGTCCCACTGGGAAAATCTCAGAGATGCAAGTAAAAATAGGGATTCTGAATTGTTTTGGTCACTAGTTAGAAAATCATCTGGGTGAAGCTCGAACCAAATTCCAAACCATATCACGAATAGTGAATGGTTTGAACATTTTTCTGGGCTATATGGAGGGATTGACCTGCCCGGAGTCCCCGGGCATTTGAGCGGTGCCTTGGTTGATGGTTCCGGTCAGCTCAAGCCAACCATAGTAAAAAAAAAAGAGGTTCTCGCTGCAATAGCCAAAATAGTTTCTGCCAAAGCCCCAGGGCAGGACGGAGTGCCTGGTGACCTTTTTAAAGCCAACCCCGAAGGTTGGGCAACGTATTTCACCATCTTTATAAATGCATTGATGGCAGGCTCTCCAGTCCCTAGTTCCTGGAAAGCGGCCGAGGTGATTCCCATTTATAAGAAGGGCCCCACGGAGAACCCTGCCAACTACCGCCCAATTAGTCTGATAGACGCGGGACAGAAGTTGGTTGGCAGGGTTCTCCTTGAAAGGATCCTCTCGTGGGCAGAGGAAAATAAAATCATTTCCCCTTACCAGGCTGGTTTCAGGGCATGTACTGGTACAACTGATCAAGCATTTAGGCTGCTCCTCCTCCATTGGAAGGTCGTCACCATTGGCAAAGGCGGTCTTTATTTGGCATTTATTGACTTGAAGACCGCGTTTGACCTGGTTCCTCGAGATCGATTGTGGACTATACTGGAGGAGATGGGGATCCCACTTCCAATCCTAAACCTTTTAATACGCATGCGCGAAGGCACCTATGCCCGCATTAGATGGGGCTCTCAAGGGCAAAAAACCGATAGGATTCCTGTTAAGCGTGGGGTTAGACTGGGGTGTGTGTTAGCCCCAACACTTTTCTCTTTGTTCGTAAATGGTGTTGTCTCTTTTTTACTTGAAATTGACGCAGATGCCCCGGTTCTGGCAGGCGATAAAGTGCCCACCTTACTTTTCCCAGACGACACCTTGCTGGTTTCAAAAACTCCTGTGGGCTTGCAAAAATTGTTGAATCGCTTTAGTCTGTTCTGTAAACTTAGAGGCCTAGTCATTAACACCACAAAAACTAAGCTTCTCTATTTCAACCCAAGTAAGTCCTACAGGTCCACCCTCTATCTTGATGGAGAACCATTGGAGCGCATAAAAGAATTTGATTATCTGGGAATCAGAATTTCTTATAATCTGAAGTGGCAGCCCCATATTGATAAAATGCTTTTGAACCACAAAAGGGTGACTGGTGTCCTGGGGCGGGAACATCGCATGTCCATCTCTAAGCCCATTGCCCCTGCCCTAGATATATATGCTGCAAAGGCTGTGGGCAGCGCCCTTTATGGAGCCGAGCTGTGGGGTTTCGAATGTATTAGTGCACTCACCACTTCTGAAAATAAGTTCCTTAGAGAGCTAGTATCCCTTCCGATGGGTACCCCTATCAAACCACTATTGAGTGATCTGGGCCGCCGCCCTATTCGGGATTTAGCTAGGCTTCGACCGCTTTTATATTGGGCCAGGTTATGGCGGACCCCCGAGCTCTCTAAGTAAGTACCGTGATGGCTTGATAGAGGTTATGAATCTCAATGGTTCCCATAAAGTCAGTTGGATCCGCAACATTAAGAAGCTTTTGAGTGAAATTGGCTTGCCAATCGGTTGGGAGCGTGGAGCTTCCCCCTTCCGTACCCAAGCTTGAACTTAAGCGAGTCTACTGGAACTGGGTGGATGAGTAAGATCTAAGGGACTCAAACCAGGGTAGGCTGACCGAGGAATTTAAACAGCATATAATTGAGCCTCGTTGGGAGCCTTACCTGGACCTTATTGTAAAACCAAGGGATAGATCGCTTTTCATCCAGTTCAGGTTGGGAAATTTACCTTTACATGATTATACTTGCAAATGGAAGCCCCCGTACCAAACTTCATCTGAGTGCCCTACCTGTAATGGCGTTACCGAAACTATTGCCCATGTTTTTTTTGTGTGCCCAGCCTATGCAAAGCCTAGGCAGAGATGGCTAAAACCTACATGTTTACTGCTCGGCACCAGGAATCATTCCGTAGCTTAAAGAATTCTAAAGACTGACACCAGCACACGTCTAGTTTGTGGGGTTGCTAAATTCTTGAGTTGGGCCTGGGTAATAAGAGCAAAATCTCTGAGATGACTCGCTTTTTAACCAAACATTCTTAATTTTTACTTCCACAAAGCATTCACTGTTTAATATGCCTCTTAATCTATTTATTGTAGTATGAATGTTTTTATTGTAACAAATTCAGCAAATTGTAACGACCTATGAATTGTGGTCCTTTTTTATTTCTTTTTTATCTTGCGTATGTGCTTTTATGATATCACGTGTTTATCGAAATAAAGCTTTGAATTGAATTGAATTTATTCGGGATCTACAATTTTTACCCACCACCATGACATGTGACTTTTTGGTGTTGACTTTTAGATCTAAGGAATCCATGAACTCTCCAAATGAGTCCAATAACTTCTGGAGCCCATTTCCAGTCCTTGCGAGAAGGACCGCGGCATCCGCATATAGGAGAACCGGTATCAGGGAGTCCCCTATATGCGGCACGTCCCTTGTCACTTGCTCTAGGCGCCCCCCCCCCCCCTTGGGCATTAATATACAAGGCGAATAATAGAGGGGCCAAAATACAGCCCTGTCTCACGCCCCTCCTAGAGCTAAAGTGGTTTGTACATCTTCCTTCCTGGTTTACCCTCACTGTTGCAGACAAATCAGTATGTAAAACCGCCAGAAAATTGACTAGTGCAGGGTCAACACCAATGTCTTTTAATATAGACCACAATTTTGTTCGGTTGACTAAGTCAAATGCCGAGGAGAGGTCCATAAACCCTAGGTATAGGGACCCCTCCTTGGCTACTGTATATTTGCCTATCAGGAGCTGAAGATTTAAATACTGGTCCAGAGTACTTCTTTTTTCTCTGAATCCGTATTGGAAGTCAGACAGGACCCCTCTGCCATCTAACCACTCCCTAAGTCTCCCTAATACGACCCTCCCCAGAATCTTAACAGATGAATCTATCAGGGAGATGGGACGGTAACAAGCGGGGTCCCCTCTATCCCCCTTTTTAAACACCGGGACAATGACTGACGTCACCCAAGAAACAGGAACCCTGCTTCCAGTTATGGCATTAAATACATTCATTAGGATCCCTGCCCAGAAATGAGGGAAGTGGTCATAAAAATCAGCTGGGACCCCGTCAGGGCCTGGGGCTTTATTTTTAGACATATCCCTTATAGCCTTTTCTATCTGATTTCCAGATGGATTTGAAATAGGTTCCTGCCCCAATGAGCAAGAGTCCTGATCATAGATCCCCTTGAAATGTATCAACCATTTTTCATCAGGGATAACGCAGTCTAGTGCTGAATTGCTATCCTCGGAGAAAAAAGGGTGATTAACAGTAGTCCAAAATTTGCTACTGTCACGTAGCACCTCCACGGAGAGGAGTTTTTCCCATGCCTCTTCCTTGATTTCTGTTTTACGTACCATAGTTACCCTTTTATACTCCTTCCTTAGTGCACTAACTGCTCCTTTATTCCTTGGTTTACGCTTCAACTCCTCGAGTAGAGAGCTATGAGCTTGTGAACAATTTTTATCAAACCATCTTACCACCTTAACCGATGGTTTCCCTTTTTTAACTCTCAGGTCTTCAGCAACTTGCTGACAAATGGCAGTGTAGGCATCGATTACTGATGTGCTATGGGCGGAAGAATCAAGACCGATAGCCAGATGAGCATCGGTTTTCCTAAAAAAGTCCTCATAGAATTCTTCAGGGACCACAGTTCAAATAACAAGTTTCTTTCAGAACCCACCCACAAGCACCGAGAGGGCAGTTCTTTGTGTCCTTCGCAAGCAGTTTCATGGGTAGACCAGTAACAAAGGGGACCATTGCACGATGGATCGCACAAACTATTCAATTCTGCCACAAACAAGCAAACCAAGAACTAGCGGAGGGGGCACGTGCCCACTCAACTAGGAAAAAGGGAGCAACGATAGCCTTCCTGGCTAACACACCCATTCAAGACATATGCCTAGCTGCAACATGGGATTTCAGTGCACACTTTCACTAAGCACTACTGTGCGGATATACAAATGAACAAGGAAGCACAAGTAGGACAGAAAGTGCTTCAACATATATTCAACAGCCAACGCTCCTCTTCCACCCAGCCGCCACAAAAGTAGCAAACCACTACAAAGTCTATGCACAGCATAGTTAATCCAGAAAGATTCACGCTGCAAAACGAATAGTTTCTTACCTGTCGGTGTAGTTTTGCAGCTTGAAGATCTTTCTGGATTCACTAGCGAACCCACCCACCTCTGCCAGAAAGATGAGGCTGGAGAATCAGTTGGTAAAAAACAAGGACAATACTGAAACCGATACCTTGAACTACAAAGCGGATTAAATAACTTGGATTCGCAAAACACAAAATGAGATAAAAGAATCCGAAGATGGCGCCCAAGGGTGGGAGCTTCTACAGGAAGCGTGCCGACGTCACGGAAGGACACCAAAAGGTGGGACGTCGACGCCCATCTGGGCTATGAAAAAAAAAGAAAAACAAAGAAAAGACTACGATTCCGGACCCAACAACTAGACCACGTAAAAATGCACAGCATAGTGAATCCAGAAAGATCTTCAAGCTGCAAAACTACACCGACAGGTAAGAAACTATTTGTTTGATAGCGAGTACCGTGGGGAAAATAACAGGGAAGATTGCCTCCTGCATCCATCATATCCCATATACAAGGCTTCATGTGATACTGATTCAAGAATGGATACAAGGTCAATTGCCACAAGCCCGTGGGAGCATCTACTGATTGTTACGCTAAGTACAGGAGGAGATAGCATGGTAGAACAGATCATATTTGACAATTGTAGAAAAGTGGCCATTTTGCATGATTTTCCCCCCACTTTTTGCCTAATGTTGATGTACTTTGAGTGTTCCCTCTGTTCCCGTCAACCAGGTACCCATGGCTTATGTTCTTTCCCTAAACTGTACTGTTGCACAACACAATTGGCAACTCTCTGGCCACCTATAAGTCCCTTGTGAAAGATACCAAGTGCATTGTGACCACGGAAGATCTCTAAGGGCTGCTGCACTTATTGTGCCAAACTTTGAGGAACTGTACCATTACACCTACACACCTACCCACCAACCACCGCTCTCCCATTAGACCCATACTGAATCCAGTGTGGGATTTAATGAAACATGCACTCAGAAGGCATCTTTGAGATTCCCCATGAAAAACGACATAACTAGTATCGCCAGCTGCCACCACCAGACAGGTTTTTGGACCCCTAGGTCGAGAGCCTGCCGCTCTTGGGGGTCTGAAACAATGCATATCCTGGGACGAGGTGCCAAGCATCCTCCCCCAGGATGGGCTGGGTCCATAAAGGGTAAGCTTCAAAGGCCGGCCGTCTTTGTGGGCTATCCAAGCCATTTGCTGCTCCAAGCAACTGACTGCCACTTTGAACAGGAGAATCGGCAGGAAAACCAAGTTAGGAGGAGAGGTGTGCCCACCTTTCCCAACCCCACCCCTCAGGTGGGGGAGGTGAGGTGAAGCACAACTCTCAGTTCTCGCCGTCTTGAAGATTGGTTGACCCAGCCAACCAGAGTGTGACATATGCCCCCTCCCACTGAAGGAACCCTTTGTCCCGACCTGTACCTACCTGTAATGCCTCTAAATTTAGAATTTAGGGGCAGCGCTGAACCGTGCCTCCTCAGACAAGAAGAAATGAGAAGGACCTAAGAGCTGTGTTGAAGAAGAGGACACCAACTGACTTGGCCACAGCCCTATCGGCCTGTCCTTTGACCTGCTACAGCAAAATCCCAGTGTGTCCTGCAGCAAGCAGCCCCTAAGAACCCGTAGATCTGCCCTTCCTTCCCAAACCAGACCTTGTGTCCAGTGAGCACCGGAATCGCTCACCCACAGGTTCTGGTCAAATCTGCGAGTCTTAACCACTCTGAACACAACACCCACTGCCCGAGTGGCCTACTCCATGAGGCGGTATCCCCGGCGATCTTGACCTGGGGTTTGGTGATTGTTAGACCTTGCACCATTGGCGTGGGTCTCCCTTCCATATTCCGCTGTTGTCTCCTCTGTTTTTGCTGGTATTAGATGCTCTGGGTGCTGTGCCACTGCCATTCAGTGCCACAGCGCGAATGCTCCCTGTGTAAATATAACTGTGAATTGGTATATTCCTGACAGGCTTATTTGGGTTACATGTTAGTCCCTAGTAGTGTGGCCTATGTGGGCCCAGGGCTGGTAACCCAAATGCTGCTGGTGGGCCTGCAGAGCTGGTTTGCGCCACCCACAGAAGCAGCTTGTAAATGGTACCTCAGACCTGCCACTGCAGTGTCTGTATGCAGTCCAGGACTGCCATCTTGGCTGTGAAGTGCCCACATTTTCCTGCCCCTGAACCTTCCCTTAGTATCTAGCCAGTCACCTCAATGGTAGGTGCATTGTATGTGTAAGGTAGGACATGGCTTGATATGTGTAGCGTGTCCTTGTAGGGAATTACCCTCCATTTTGTTTTTAAATGCTGCAAGGCTACCTGTTCTCCATAGGTTAGAATGGGCATTCTGGCTATTACATTTTATAGTCCTAACGGTCCCAGGGAACATGATAGAAATTCGAGTTTAGTATGCCTGAGCTCAGAATAATAAAATAAGTATTTTAGCAAAGTTGGTTTCAATATTCTGTGTTTAAAAATACCACTTTAGAAAGTAGGCATTTTCTTGCCTGAGCCTTCCAGTGTGCTCTGCTGTTTTTTATTGACTCTCTGGGTTTAGAGGGGCAAGGCAGGCTGAGTTAGACCTTGGTTGAATAGAGAGATCTGCATTGAGTACTGAGCAGGGGTAGCACCTTGACCTGAATAGGGCTGTGCCAGGCTAGGTGAATGCTGGCTCCATCTCCTACTGTGCGTCGGATGGTAGACCACCTCTTTCTGAAAGGAAGGATGCAGCCTGGTAAAGTGCTCCAGGCCTGAGCAGACCTGGCTCTGACTGGGTTCAGTGACTAGAGACTTTTGAGAACAAAGACTTTTGGGGTATAAATATCTGTGCCCAAACCCCTGATTTTGGTATTGCTCCTGGATGTCAAGCAGAACCTATGTCCATTTCACTGATGGAATCTGCAGGAGAGGACTGTCCTTGTGCTTGTGTGCTATTTCTTGGATTACCTTGCAGTAGTTCCCCTTGGACTTGGAAGAAGAGGGAAAAGGACTTTTGAGAGACTTTTATTTTGCTAAGCAATTACCCAAGGGCTAGAAGAGAGCTAGCCTCCTGCTCGAGTCACAGGCCCATCTGACTCCCCCATTGCCTCTGAAATAAGCCTAGCTGCTCGTGCTACTTTACCACAGGGTTGAGCAGGGGTTATCAAAGGGTGTAGCCCTCTTACTCTGACATAGGAAAAAGGGTCCCTACTTGTACTGTGACCAGCCACTGCCAACTATAGACCCCCATTCCTAACAGTGATCCCTGACCCGCCTTAATTCTCCAACAGACTCCTGCAGCCACTTTCTGGAGGATTCCCCTGACTGCGACCAGAGCTGGTAAGAGAAACAAGGCACCAAGACACCCCTGCACCAGACGACCCGCGGCTTTGGGTAGCCCAATTGACGAGGCCTGGAATCCCAAGATATCCCAACTTAACTCTCCAACTGGTGGTCGCCTCCAGAAGATCTTCGTCCCAGAGCCTGCAGTGTTTTCTGCAACTGGAGAATACCCCTTGAAATCAACAGGGCACCCGATGCCATAACAGCACCCTGCACTTGCCCGTCCCTGTTCTCTGTGTGTGCATCTTGTGTGCTAAATCTTATCCCTCTTTGCCCTGAGCCTAACATCAGGAGCTTTTCTCCCTCAACCTTGTAGCCTGCTTGTGAGCAGCCACCAACCAGAGGCCCTCTATCACCCATTACCAACCATAGGACTGCATTGACTGCTTTTCTGTGAACAATATTCTAAGGGTGGAGTTGGTTTGTATGAAACCCTAAAACTGCAAACCTACAAAAACTGAATTACTTTCTTTTCTCTAGGAAATGCTCCAGTGTATTAATCTAGGCAGATCACAGAGTAGGAAAAGTAACTCGGTGATCTGAAAAGTACGTAAAAAGTAATCTCAAAAGTAACTAACGTAATTTTGACTGACTTACCTGAAAACAAACCAACTGCATTTCCATTGTATTAAACTGCAATATACCTGCAAAGTATTATTTCACTAATCTGCACCAGGCCTGGCTTGGTTCTAGAAATAAAATATCTAATATTTTTATACAAACCAATTGGTCCGAGTTAAGTCTTTTGAGTGTGTGACAAGCATTTATTGTACACACTCAGGCAAGAAATGATAACACTACCCTCTGATGAAGCCTTACTGCTTGCCCACACTAACACAAATAGTGGAAGGTATTATCTAAGTTCGAGGCATGTGGGCTGCTGAATTCATATCTGTGCATAGATCGCCGCCTGGTGTTGGGTCCGGATGATTGCACATTGTTGTCCTGGAAGAGTCTTCGAAGTATCACGAGATAGGTGGCTCCTCCCCTGGACTACAGTGCGCATGGGCATCGCCTCCATCCCCAGATTGTTTTTTTCCGCCATTGGGTTCGGATGTGTTTCGGTTCCCTCTGTCGGAATCGATAGTTGTTAACTTTTCTAACTTGAGACCAAAAGGTCTTTAGGCTGGGCGTCGGTATCGTTCTTCGTTCGGGTTTATCTTCTTTTCAGCTCCGAACTCTTGCTACCCTTCCGCGTGCTGTCGGCGCGGACGGGCCTACACGACGCTCCAGACATGGAACGAACTCCGTTTAAGAGGTGCCCAGTGTGCACCTCCAAGTATTCACACCTCGACGTGCACCCAGTGCGCAACAAATGTCTGTCGCCGGACCATGATGAGGCCAGGTGTATGGCCTGCTCGAAGTTCCGGTGTAAGAAGACTCTCAAGCTTCGTCGGGCCGCTAGACTCCAGGCCCAGTTGTCAGCGCCCCCGCCAGACAACATCTTCGAAGAAGACGTTGGAGACGACAATGTCTTTCAAGTTTCGGACTCTAGCCCGGCGTCGGAGGAAGAAAACTACGACGCGGTAGACGAGGAGTTTGATGAAGTAGTCGGTGAGGTAGAGGACGACGATGGGGCCATTGCCACCGTGGAGGATAGCTCAGAGGAGGAGCATCCTCAACCTGACTCAGGGGTCAACCCCAACTATACGCCTCAGGTCGAGGGATCGCCTTCGGGCCTTACCCAAGACTTTACTAATCGTCCCACGGCCTCGCCTACGGTCCCGGCCACGGACATTTCAGATGTGCCACTCCCGTTGAAGAAAACTAAAGTGAAACAATCGGGGTCCACACCAACTGTTTCGAAACCGAAAGTGAAAGTAGCACTGGTGGGACAGAAGGCCCCAGAGGCCTCAGCGTCCAAGAAATTCAAAATGGCCGACAGCAAGAGCCGCGCCAAGATGGCCGACCCGAAGAACCCGGTGTCAAAGCCGAAGGCGAAGACGACCGACGCGGCCGCGCCGAAGGTGGTCGAGGTCGATGACCCGAAAAAGGCTCCAAAGAAGCGTCAGGACGGCGCCGAAGCACAGGCTGCGTCGACTCCGGCCGTCAAGGCCAAGGATGGTGATGTGTCGGCTCCGAAGACCGTGCCTTCCGCCAACCCAACACCGGACTCGGGGAAATCGCTCGAGCCGGTCCAGCCGTCACCGGCCTTAACAAAAAATGTCTTGGAGTCCCTGCAGCGGATTCGAAAGGACGCCGTGGTTCCCGAACCGAAGGATGTGGTGCCGAAGCATACTCCGAAGCCGGCAAAGGTGCAAACGCCTATCCGCTTCACGCTGCCGCCGAAGACTACGCCGAAGGCTTTCGCTCCGAAGCACGGGGCCGGGGTGCCTTTGAAGGTGGTGTGGACGCCCAAGGCGTCATCGGTGGGGCCGAAGCCTCGGCTACAGCCACTCTCTGATGAGGAGCGTCGAGAGGTGGTTATCGACGCCAACACCGGGAAGCTCTCTCTCCTCAAAAGGAAGATCACCACGGAGCCGGTGTTGGAGCATTATCGTATTCCACTCAAAAACAAGAAGGACTCTGCGGGTACTTCTGCCCCTATAGAGCCTGCATCTCCACATAATTTGGAACTTTCACCAACGCATTCTAACGCTGGAGAAGGTGACGGAGATGAAGAGGACGAGTACAACTACCCAGCCTACTCGGATCCAGAGGAGGTACATGAACCCTGGTCTGCCGGAGGCGACCCTGAGGACCCCCAGTCCGTTCATGAACCGCAGCTTTTTGCAGCAAAGACTTCTCCAACAGAGGACTCTGCAGCCTTCAACGCTTTGATTGAGAGAGCTGCAGCTAATCATGATGTCGACCTACATTCAGATCCTGTGGATGTCGATTTTTTGTTTGACACTTTCTCAGTGGCTGAAAAGTCAGTCAAGACATTGCCTATGCTTAAGGGAGTGCTGAAGCACGCGCCTGAGGTTTTCAGGGAGCCCACTCGGGCGCGAGTCATCAATCCTCGCATTGACAAAAAATACAAGGCAGCGCCCTCGGATCCAACCTACATCAAGGGACACTTGCCGCTGGACTCTTTGGTGGAATCCAACGCACGTAAGCGGGGGGGACAGGGGGACTTCCTGGCTACGCTGGATCTCAAGGATGCATACTTTCATATCCCCCTGCATCCTTCCCACAGGCAGTATCTCAGATTCACGATTCAGGACCAGCACTACCAATTCAGGGTTCTGCCTTTCGGGGTCACCACAGCGCCAAGAGTCTTTACAAAGTGTCTGGCGACTGTGGCAGCACATCTACGACGCCAGAACGTCCACGTCTACCCCTATCTGGACGACTGGCTCATTCAGGCAAAGTCAGAACAGCAGTGCGCCGACCACATGTCCCGCACCATTCATCTCCTGCACGATCTGGGATTCTCGCTGAACTATCCAAAATCCCATCTCCAACCCGCCCATATACGGCAGTATCTGGGCGCGACAAACACTCTGGCAGCCACTGCGCAGCCAAACTCAGTGAGAATCACCAGTATCCAAACGCTGATCCAACGATTCAGACCTCAGCACTCGCTTCCAGCGAAGGTGTTCATGCAGTTGATAGGCATGATGGCCTCCTGCATCTCCATCGTCCCGCACGCGAGACTACATATGCGTCCGCTTCAGGAGTGCCTGGCACGTCAGTGGACTCAGGCTCATGGGCAACTGACAGACCTAGTGTTGGTGAGCGGTCGGGCGTACAACTCTCTGCATTGGTGGAATCCACAAAACCTTTGCAAAGGCCGACCGTTCCAGGAGCCTGTGCCACAGATTATCCTGACAACGGACGCTTCTCTCCAAGGATGGGGAGCGCATGTACTCCATTACACGGTGCAGGGACTATGGACACTACAGCAGAGGAAGATGCACATCAACGTTTTGGAACTGATGGCAATCTTCATGGCCTTGAAGGCATTCAAAGTACATCTGTGCAACAAGGTCGTGTTGATCCGGACGGACAACATGACGGCCATGTACTACATTCAGAAACAGGGGGGCACACACTCTCCGCAGCTGTCTCATCTGGCTCAGAGCATGTGGAAGTGGGCCATTCAGAGGAACATCTTTCTCATGGCGGAGCATCTCCCAGGCAAAGACAACCAGATGGCGGACCTGCTCAGCAGGCACAGCCACCAAATGCACGAGTGGGAGATACATCCATCAGTACTCCAACCGTACTTCCAAAAGTGGGGTCATCCAGAGATAGACCTGTTCACCACAAAGGAGAACGCAAAATGCCAAAGCTTCGCCGCCAGGTTCCCACACCCGCAATCGCAGGGCAATTCGATGTGGATGATCTGGTCAGGCAGATTTGCGTACGCTTTTCCCCCAGCACCTCTGATACCGCTGGTGGCACGCAAACTCAGACAGCACTCGATGACTCTCATCCTGGTTGCTCCAACGTGGGCTCGCCAACCGTGGTACACCACGTTTCTGGAACTCTCCGTGGTACCGCATCAAAGGCTTCATATCACTCCCAGCCTTCTGACGCAGAGCCATGGCGACATTCAGCACCCAGATCCGCAACAGCTCAACCTGGCGATCTGGCTCCTGAAGTCCTAGAGTTTGGCTACCTCAATCTTCCCCCCGATTGCATGGACATCATTCGGGAGGCAAGGAAGCCCACTACTCGAGCTTGTTATGCGGCTAAATGGAAGCGGTTCGTCATTTATTGTGCAAACCACAACATTGACCCGCTGGATGCTTCCATTCAGAACATCATTTGTTACCTGTTCCACTTGTACCAATGCAATTTGGCGTATTCTTCCATCCGCATTCACTTGTCTGCAATGGCAGCATACCTCCAGAATAGGCAGCACCTATCACTTTTTAAGGTCCCTGCTATCAAGGCTTTTCTGGAAGGACTCAAAAGGGTCATTCCACCAAGGACACCACCAGCTCCGGAATGGAACCTCAATGTGGTTCTTACAAGGCTGATGGGTCCTCCCTTTGAGCCACTGCACTCTTGTGAGCTTCAGTTTCTGACTTGGAACGTTGCTTTCTTAGTAGCAATTACATCGCTACGGAGGGTTAGCGAGTTGCAGGCGCTCACCATCCAAGAACCTTTCTTCCAAGTACACGCTAACAGGGTGGTGCTCCGCACTAACCCTAAATTCTTACCCAAGGTTGTATCTCAATTCCACATAAACCAGACAATTGAGTTGCCAGTGTTTTTTCAAAATCCAGAGTCACTGGCGGAGCGGATGCTCCACACCCTTGATGTTAAAAGAGCCTTGATGTACTACATTGACAGGACAAAAGATTTTCGTAAGACCAAGCAACTTTTCGTTGCATTTGCCTCACACCACAAGGGAAACGCTATCTCCAAAGCTGGGATTGCTAGGTGGATCGTGAAATGCATTCAGATCTGTTACGCTAAAGCTAAACGCACTCTCACAATTCCACCAAGAGCCCACTCCACCAGAAAGTTGGGGGCCTCTATGGCTTTCCTAGGCAACATTCCCTTAGAAGATATTTGTAGAGCAGCCACATGGTCTACCACACATACTTTCACTAAACATTACTGTGTAGACGTGCACTCTAAACAGCAGGCAGCTGTTGGACAGGCTGTTCTCAAAACACTTTTTCAAACTGCTGCAGCTGGCACGGGCGGCCGCCGCTAATGGAGGGACTGCTATGTATTCTATGCACAGATATGAATTCAGCAGCCCACATGCCTCGAACTGCAAATGCTACTTACCAGTATGCATCTGTTCTTGGCATGTAGGGCTGCTGACATTCATATCGCCCACCCTCCTCCCCGGCGCCTGTAGCAGCTGCAGTATTCATTTACATATATTTATATGCTCTTAGCATGGGCATCACTCACATACTTCACTCCATCTCTGCCAATGGCTAAAAACAATCTGGGGATGGAGGCGATGCCCATGCGCACTGTAGTCCAGGGGAGGAGCCACCTATCTCGTGATACTTCGAAGACTCTTCCAGGACAACAATGTGCAATCATCCGGACCCAACACTAGGCGGCGATCTATGCACAGATATGAATGTCAGCAGCCCTACATGCCAAGAACAGATGCATACTGGTAAGTAGCATTTGCATTTTACCTCTGCCTACCTTCGGGTTCTACTGGACACTGTGCACGCTATACCTTACTTTAGTATAGTAAATACAGAGCCAACTTCCTACAACAGTGGCAAGACCTTTCTTGTAACCAACTTAAACAGTAACCATTACTACAGTTGCCCACATATGAGATGGGGAGCACATCTGGGCACACTCCAGGTTATGTTAGGAATATTTGTATAGCGCATGGCTACCCTTAGGTGACCCAGCGCTGGCGGAGGTACCAGTTAGATCACAGCAGCTTAGTAGGTGGGGTTATGAAAGAACCTTGTTTTCAAAAGTTTTCGGCAGGGCAGTAGGTTCGGTTCTGAACGTAAAAGGAAGGGGGAGAGCGTTTCACAGCTTGTCCAGGTCCGAGGAAGAATCAGGAAGTAGTAAACATTCTGACGCTAAAGACTGAGTACCCAGCTTTAAAAACATTTCAGAAAGAAGTTTGGGGTAAAATAAATATTAGTGCAAATGGATAACACAACAGTTATTTTACCTCGACAAACTGGGAGGAACACAATGCTGTGCTCTATCAAAATTAGCATGGTAATTCTGGAAATGGGCACATCAGAGACAAATAAACTTAACAGCAATTCATCTACCTGGAAAAGACAATGTTGAAGCAGACGAGGCTCATCCTCGTATGAGTGGGAATGCAATCCATCAGTACTCAAGCAGATATTCAACTGCTATGGCGCACGCAAAATGTCAGGATATGCCAACCTCCCCCTCCTCCAACACCTATGTTGCACAGGGTAATCAACAAATGTAAACATTCCAACATGACAATAATACTCATTGCCCCTCATAGGGCGAGCCAAAGCTGGTACTCAGACCTAATCGAAATTGTGAATGGTGACATTCTGAAGTTAGAGGCAAGATCTAACGGGGAAAAAGTTAGTCAACAAGAGTTTCAGTTTAACAGCATAGCTCCTGAGGGTATACAATGTGGTTACTTTGTTTTATCAGAAAATGCAATTTCCTTTCTCAGAGAAGCAAGGTTCGGCATTAAGCGAGGAAATGGGTCTGTAGGAGGAACATTTGTTTCTAGGTTTACCTTCTTTATTGATCACAACCAGAGACGCGAGCCGGTGGTCTAGCGTCAGGGACCCCTCCCTCCTCAAACATTGCTCTAAAAAATGCTGGGCTAGTTTATCTGGGCGTAGTTTATACAGTTAAATCGGTAGGCCATTCAGGCCCAGTGCTTTCCCTGACTGGAGGTCCCTGATCGCTTTCCCTGACTGGAGGTCCCTGATCGCCTGTGCGATTTCATCATTGGTGATTTAGCACTCCAGGAAGCTCTTATCCTCCTAAGAAAGAGTAGGGAGGCTGATGTCTCGAAGTAGGTCTAGGGAATCCTCATCGAGCAAGGTCTTACCTTATTGATATACAGCGCTATAGTGTACGACAAATTCACTGGCGATTTTGTTTTAGGGATTTGTGATTTTCATGCCTTCTGTGTATCCGCTCTGGAACAAGTCTGTCAGACCTTTTTTGTCCAGCCAGGCGAGTAGCTTCCCAGCCTTGTTTCCCCTCTTATACACTCTGCCATCGCTCTCCCTTCCCCATGTTCTGACCCGGTCAGTGGTGGTACCCTTATACTCGTCCCTCTTCAATTGTAGGATATGCAGCGTTTCCTGAGACACTTATTCTTGAGACTCTCCTCCACCAGGAGGATTTCGTCCTCTACAGTTACTAGTTTCTGTTTTTCTTTCTTGACTCCAGCAATCTGGGCTAGAGCTTGTCCCCTGATCACCAACTTAAATGCCTCCCATAATATTTGCGGGATTCGACCAAACCCTGGTTTTCTTGAAAGTAGTGGTCTAGGGCTTGCAATATCTCCTTTGGAACCACCAGGTTCCGTAAAAACCATGGACTGATAGGTGGTACACTTCCCAAATGTATATGCCCCAGGACCAACCTAACCCACACAGGGGAATGATCAGAGATGCCCCGCGCCAGGTGTTTAACTTCCTGGACATGGGTGAGTTAAGAGGCCCGAATAAGGAAGTAGTTAAGGAAGTAGTCAAGTCGAGAAAGGCTATTATGTGCCTCCGTGAAGGTGGTGTGCGGCACTCAGTCTGGTTGGAACGCCCTCTACACATCTGTGAGGTTGAGGGCCTCCAGGAAGTCAAGAAGCTATGTTGCGGGGGCGGGAGGGAGGGGTAGCGATCCAAGGAGCCGGAGACTACTACGTTGAAATCCCCACCCATCTGCAGGAGACCCTCCGGAAGCGAGAGCAGGAGAGCTCCTACATCTACAAATGTTTGGCTCTGTAGTCCGGGTGGGGCATAGACTGATTTTAAATTTAGTGTTTCCCTTCCACTACCCCTTGATAGCGATATATCTGCCCCACTCATCGAAGTGTGTAGCTTGTATGGAGAAGGGGAAGGAGTTTTTTAGCAAGAGACCGGTTTCAATTACGTCTTCAGGGGAGTCTGAGCCATAAGCCTATACCCCCATCAGTTGAGCGCTTTACAGGTGCTACCTACCAGGTGAGACTCCTGAAAGAGCACCACATCTGGGGAGTGTCGTTTGAGATATGAAAGGACTAACCTACGTTTCACCTTATCTCCCAGCCCATTTATGTTCCAGCTGAGTAGCTTTATACTCTTATCCCAGTGTGTACCCATGAGAACTCATTTGTAAGCATACCTTCATGTGCATTAGAACAGTTGTTGCCGATTTAACTGAAACAAATAAACCCCAACCCAACCACCTGCCTCCCTGCACTCTGGGCTTGAAACTGCCCATGAAATCAACTTGCAGAGTGCCTTTTGCCCAACTTATTAACTAACAGTAGCTAAATGTGGGTGAAGATGCTACCTTCTTTCTTCCCAAAGCAATATCTAATTCCCCAAACTGGGCAGACACGAATGTCAATAGTGACAGGAGACATGAGCCAACACCGCAAGCTGCAGTTCTCCAGCGCCCCTTTAGTTGCCACCCCACCACCTCATAACTCAGTTCTGACCATTGGGGCGAAGCAAAATCCATAGCTCACCAAGTCTGGAACTGTCACAGTGTGAGTTCGAAACAGTGCGAAATGTAAGCGAGCATTGTGTTCCTTTGCATCTCTCCAGCCAGTCCGCCACCGCTTCTGGATGATCAAAAAACCAGGCCTGCTATCTGTCTCGACCCGGAGACGCGTCGGGAACAGCATCGCCTACTTCAGTCCCTTATCTCGGAGTTTCTTCTTGACAACCAGAAAGGATCGCCTCTGTTTTTGTACAGCTTGGGTGAAGACAGGGGAAAAAGGATATGACTGCATTTTCATACTTGAGTAGAGGCACCACCCTGGCACTCTGCAATATTACGTCCCGGTCTCGAAAATTAAACAGTCTGGCCAGTGTAGGGCCGGTCTGGACAGGCAGCAGATCCCAGCTCTCTAGCAAACACATAGGCCCTTTTGTGACCAAGGCTGGTGTACCCATAAACCACGTGAACACCAGGGCAGCAGGGTCCAGCACTTTCTGCCAGGATAGTAGACAATGACTCCGACAAATGGGTGATACATATTGTTTGGCTCTGCTATTTCCTACCATTTATTGCGGTCTGCCATATCATCCAATACCTCTAAAATGGCATATGAAAGTCCGGGACATTCAGGTTGTCAATCTGATATTTTGGCCTCTGTCTTGGATCTCGATGAGGATGACTGCTGAACTGATGTCCTCCTGCGTCTTGCTAGTCATACATGTAAGGTGTCATATGCTGGCTTGCAGTGAGATATACATTCACCTTGTGCTCCGTACCAGGTGAGTCTTTCCGATCACAAGCACTGTCTGAGGTACATGTAATAAGTATGGTCCTCATTTTCTCTGTGAAAGGTATGCAATTGGTTTTCTATGATGCCGTTGACTAATTATGTGACATATATGAATGGCGATTGCAATAGTTAGTTGTTATATTGTTCTTTCGGCTTATTTTGTAAATAGCGGTTTAGTTTCTTATTGATTACTTATACTTTGCTAGAATGATAAGGATACCTTTTATAATTAAGTAACTCCGTTTCTTATGAAACACTCCTGGCTCATTTTCTGGATAATTTTTCTTGTTTTCTTTTTAATTTGCAGTTGATGCACAGTCATCCCAGAAATGGGCGCGGTTCTCTTCTATATCCGATGGTCTTAAGGCTGACACCACAACCCATCCCAGTGGGAAGATCCCAAGAAAATTAGCCAGTCAGGTGGTGGATAAGGTTTGGCAAGAGTGCAATATGAACAGAGTTCAAAACAAGTAAGAATTTGTCTAAATTAAATAGTTGCTATTAATCTGTTAATCTTGTTTAATATTGCACAAGTGTTCATGTTCTGTTTTGAAAAGATGGTATCATAGATGTGAATTGAAACCTATTAAATGGTGCCCTCCCATGCAGAGAATTCATACTGTCACGTCTACATTCAGCAAACAAGTTTTTTATGTTTTCAGAGAATATGCTCTTATAGCTCTGGTATTATGTTGCTTAATAAGGACATGAGAAACAAACTAAATGTGGTTCTGTAATTTCTTATGTTTAGGCGCAAGTATTCCTCTTCAAATGGCCTTTGTGATGAGGAGACGGCAGAAAAAGTGTCTACTTGGGATTTTGTGGAAGCTACACAAAGAACTAATTGCAATTGTTCAAGGTCAGTATCTAATCTGTTTTAACACTTCTTTTGGATGAACTCGTTCTGAATGTAGGTATACTGCTATGGTGTAGTCAGAAGGATGTTACATTCTATAATCCTGGAAATGTTCTCTTTGATGTAGATGGTGTGTATGAGATTCCATTTCCTGTGGCTCATTTATTCTGACATTTAAAACAAAGTGCCATTACTGCTTGTGAGTTTAAGTCCGGTCATTGTTTGCTGTTCACATATCTATACGTTTAAAATGTGGTTGCTTGTTTGCAACTCCTATATGAATATATTGAGGTATTCTGATATTTATCATATGCTCACTGACTTAGATTGAATTTCACATGTGGTTTTGAATGTTGGACAGTTACAATTAGTACCGTGAAGCAGGTGTTGTGGTGTTTCTTGACGGATGGAGGAGTGTAAGCAAAGGACATTCTCAAATTGTAAAGAACTCTTGCAACTGCTTTTAAAACAAGTAGGGATGGTAAAAGAATTGCAATTTGTTAGTTTTGCTCTCAGCATGGACTCCCATCTCTTCCGATTAATGTATTCTACAAATTTGTATCGAGGATAATCTTCGCACACACCAAGGATCGTTTCTTAAAACACATGCACATTGACCCTTTTCATCTTTAATGAATTGTTTTTTTAATCACTACTTTTTGCAAAGCCTGTTTTCATAACGTTTTCTACTTTTGTGAATTTGCCACTTTCTCTGTTCAGGGGTGATGCACCACAAAGTGGTGCGACATTAAACCACCTCTATACCCTAAACGCATGCAGCAGTAGCGTTTCCATTCTCCTCCCCCTTGAGCAACGGTGAGCAACCTTGATGGCGCCTCTCTTCCACCTCTTGATTACACTCTTTTCTATTGCCACATAAGTCCTTTTTATTGACTAAGGGCTCGAACAAATAGTTTTATGCTTATCATTCAATATTTTTACAAATTGAGAAAGTCCTTCATTTCAAAGAATTTTTTATACATCTCCTAGGTTCAAATCTATACAAAACACATATATATATATATATATATATATATATATATATACACAAAGCATCAAATTATACAACATATACACAGTTGAATCCTTTCCTGGTGCGATTAGAAATGATTATAGTTATACATAACACATATCATACAACTTTGAATGATGAACACTAAATGCTTTAGTATGATTCAATCATAAATTTGACATGGAATGCCTGTCTCTTGTTTGTCCTACTTCCGTTTACAATACATCTCACCGGGACCATGTACCTCCTTTTTTTTTTTTCTTCCTTTTTTTCTTTCTTTTTTTATTAAAATTGAAATCATGTGTATACAAAAAATAACTCATTTAAAAAAACAGTTTTCCTTTACAGCGAATTACATCTTTAGAATCAGTTAGAACCATTCATCCTAAATGACATATACAATAAAAGATCTGATCAACAATTGTCACAGTATGAAAGACAGGAAGCCCAAATAGATAATTAAAGAAGCGGAATCTAAGTCATTCTAGCGTCCCTCCAGCTTTTAAGCGGGGCCCACGAGTTCCGCCCCAGTTCCCTCAACTTCCTACCCCTTCGGGAGTATAGAGCGGCTTTAATGTTATGAATACCAAGTAGTAGATAGCCACATCTGAAATGAGGGAGCACTAAGGTCTTTCCACCGTGCAGCTACCAATATTTTTAGGACAGAGACTCCGATAAATACAAAAGCTTCTTCCTCTTTATTAAGCTTTAGAATAGACTCTAGTCCAAAGATCATCAGGACCGGGGATAGGGTAACTTTGGTCCCTAGCAGCCCCTTCCAAAATTTTTCCATTACCAAGATAAGCATTTTCAAAGCACTGCAATCATAAAACATATGAATTAAATTGCCCGGTCCCACCGAGCACCGGGGGCACCTGTCATCATCTCTTTTCCCCCACTCAAAAAGCTTCGCAGGAGTGAAGTACAACATAAATAATGTCTTGTAGTGTTGTGCCCTTAGGTTTGTGGACCAAAATAAACTGCGTGCCAATCGCAGTGATCTATCCAGATCCACATCCGGGTCCCCGAGTTTAGCCGCCCAAGAGGCCTCAACCTTTTCCATATTCTCTTGCAATGTATCCGAAAGGGTCTCATAGATCATACCGATCCTGGTCCCCCCGCCCAAGACATAGTCAAGAATCTTGATTCTCCCTCCTGGGTTAAGTCGAGGTCTAATGGCCATCAGCGTTTGGTGTATTTGCATAAACTTGAAGCTGTGACTTGCTTCCAGACCATATTTCTGTTGTAGTTCGGCAAACCCCATTAGGGCGGTGCCATCCTAAACATCCCCTATTCTGCGAACTCCTAATGAGTCCCACAATGCCCCCCCTCCATCAATACTCCGGTAGGGAAGGAGCTTGGACCTCCATAGTGGTGTATAATAATTATATTTCAAAATGCCCAAGGGCTTCTTAACTTCTTTCCAGACCCACCATGCTGTGTCCGATACCTTGTATCTTTTTTGATTATAATATCGACGAGCAGTATTACGTAACAGTAAACCCTCTGCCTCCTTCCCCAGCAATAGTTCATAAATAGTGGGTGGTGCATGGCTGCCTGGGAGTGTATGAGAGTGTACTGTCGGGTTAACCAACAGTATCGCCATTTGACTAAACAGGGAGGCTAAAAGATAGCACCTAATGTTAGGGGCGCCCAACCCACCTCGTTCCTGTGGTAGCGCTAGATTTTTTAATGAGCGTCTTGTCTTTCCATACTGCCACAGGAACTTGCTAAAAGTTCTTTCTATGGATTTGAGAACGTTCTCACCAAGCATTAACGGAATAGATCGGAATAGATACAAAAATTTTGGCATCCTGGTCATCTTTAAAACATTAATTCTGCCTATTAGTGACAGATGGATAGTATCTATCAGTTTTAGCTCTGCCGTAACTGAGTCAATCAGTGGTTCATAGTTCTCTTTAACAATAGAATCCACTGCCGGGCTAAATTTAACCCCCAGATAGGTTTCTGAGTCTGTATATCTGCAATCGTGCTTAGTGATGTTACTAGTGCACACAATCTGGGTCTTGTTTACATTAAGTAAATAGCCTGAGACTCAACCGAACTCAGCAGTTATTGCCTCCAAATCGCGCATCACAGCAAACGGGTTCTGTGGTTAAGACCGCCAGGTAGTCAGCATAGGCCAACAATTTGGTCTCATACCTAGACTATAATTGGACTGAAGCCCCTGCTGCCCAGAATCTCTCTGATTATCAGGTCAATGTATAGAGCGAAGAGAATTGGGGAGCAGGGACACCTCTGTCGTGTCCCCTGAGAGATAAAGATCTTATCCGAGGCTCCTCCCATTAACTGTATGCTTGCGCAAGGGTCAACATACATCACCCTTATAGCCTTGATTATTTTAGGGCCCAAGCCCCGCCTCTCCAATATCCCCCACAAATACGACCAGGTCACCCGGTCAAAGGCTTTTTCGGCATCGAGAAGGATCATGGCAAGCCGCCCCCCGAGGCAGCAAGGGCATCAAACAGGGTGATGACACTTCTTATATGGTCTGTTGTACCCCTCCCCGGGATGAACCCTTGCTGCCAGGGGGAGACCAGCCCGCCTATGACCCTTCCCAGCCTATTAGCCATGACCTTTGCATACATTTTCGTATCTGCATTTATGAGGGATATCGGGCGGTACGACCCTGGGTCCTCCCTCTTTTTACCCTTTTTATGGAACACTATAATATTCGTTTCTCTCCAGGAAGTTGGGGTAATTCCAGTCCATACAATGCCAGAAAATACGTCCAACAGCATTGGGGCCAATATTGCATGCAAACTTTTATATACTTCAGCGGAGATATTATCGGGCCCGCAGGCTTTGCCGGATGGTGAGTTCTGGATAGCCATCAAGACTTTGTCTAGTGCGATATCCCTATCTAGTATATTCCTCTCAAGATCGGATAGTGAGTGCCCGAGATCCTCAAAAGCCAGACTAGAGGGGTTTGCTCTGGCCTCTAATTGATAACATTTTGGTAGAACTCCTTGAAAACCTGCCTAATACCTTATGGATCCGTATAGACTTGATTACCCGCCTGAATCTTAGCAATATGGTTTTTACTAGCCCCTTGTCGGATTCTCAAAGCCAATAGCTTGCCAGCTTGTTCCCCTGTCTCGTACATTTTACCCCTAGACGTCTGGTAATTGTCGGCGCTTCTCTGAGCATCTACTTTATATATTTCTGCCTTCAGTGCTAGAATCTTACTAGCACTTTCACTTGAGTTCCTCCCCTGCACAATATCCTTCAGGTATTGTTCTTCTCCCTGAGTTAACTGGCCCATTAGGGAGTCGTGCATCTCGCACGCTTTTTTCCTTTGAGAGACTGTAAAACTTATGGTCTCCCCTCTTAGTGCCGCCTTAAAGGCATCCCAAACTGTATTACGGGAAGCACTATATCTATTTATGTCAAAGTAGCCCTGAGCCCAGTTTTTAAGATGGTTCACGAAATCAGGGTTAGCTAGTAGCGTCCTCTCAAAGGAACCATGTACCTCTTTGCCTTCGGTGTACCCTGATTTGCAAGTCCTATATAGGGTCGGAGATTATTTACACCATATAAAGCAGTGGGGGCGGAAATCATTCCACTTTTAATTGCCAAACGGGTAAGTCTATTTCTTTTTTTGTGGTTTTTGCTCCAAACCACTATAAATACAGATGCCAACGTGTTTCGACCGTCTCCAATTAGCACCAATGTATCATATTGAGGTCTTCAGGGCTGAACAGTTAGGTGGTAGGACGTCTATACACCAATTGCTTTCGAGCTGCAACTTCATGCAGGGGCTTCTTTGACAAAGACAAGGAACGCCGGAATCTGAGATTCACCTGCCGGAGAGAGGGAAGAGTTACAGAGCAGAAAACTTGCCAAATCCAAGGAGATGACCCCCCAGAACATAACTAACAGACACTGGAAGACCCTGACCTATGTTAACACGCAGTAATAGGCAGGAAGCCCCTGCATGAAGTTGCAGCTCGAAGGCAATAGGTGTATACTCACTACCACCTCTCAGCACTTGAAACAATAGAACTTTGCCCCATTTTCTGCTTTAGGATGCACTTGTACCACACTTTGTTCTAGTTCCAGCTGTGATAGGTTGAAGCACTGAACACCACCAAATGTTTGCAGCAGCTAATCCACTCATTCTTTAGATTTGCAGCATCTGATCATATGCTGTGCGCACTCCTGCCATCTAGTGTTTCGAGTTGACTTTCTTCCAAGCATGAGTATTTCAGGGTGACTTGTGATGCCCCCCCCTGACATCCGTCATGCTCCAGGATATAGATGCAATCTCAGATCCTTTTTACCTCCCTTTCCATCTGGCTCAGACTTTTTTTTTACTGCTGTTGAAGCATTGAATTAAAGGAAACACTTGATGCCAGCATTGAGCTGACATTGACAGTTGAGTTTTGTGATCACTTAAAGTAAAGATCCTGACACCATGCCGCATGAAGTGATGGGGCAGGGGGGGAGGCGACCCGGGCATCCCTAAGACCTGGTAGTTGCCACCCCGTTCTTTGGGGCCCATTTGGCACCAGGACAGGAAAGAAATTAGCTATGCAGTAGGCATTTGTACACCACTAGGCTAGTCACAGCCCTCAGGTGGACTGCCTGATGTACACCACGAAAGGATTCCACCATCTTGTTTAGGTGGAAATAGGATTCTGGGGCAGTGCTTTGCCCACTTCCGAAAAAAAAGTGCTCATACAGGGGGTGTAGTGGCCCATTGGGTAAGTAGCACATTGGCTACTACCCTTTACTCCCTTTAACGCCCCTAAATACAGTATTTTGGTGGCCACCTGTCACCAGGGAAACAGATTCATCTGACCCAAGGAGGAAGACAAGGAAGAGCCAAGGAATGCAAGAACTTAAGACTAGCCGTTGCCTTGACGCCAAACCCTGCCTGCAGGCTTTTGTCTCGACAATTGAGAAGACCTAATTCCACCTGGAGCTGTGCATCTTTCTAAAGCTTCTGAGGGCTGCCAGCATTCCCCCGACCCGTCCGCATCTTCCCTTGAAGTGGAGGGGTTACTGGCCTGCAGGCACCGACCACAATGTCTGGTTCACCTGCTGTCCGCCACCGCCACAGCTGCCACCCAGGAGAACACCGTGCTCCAGGAGATCAGGTCAGTCTCCCCCCCACCAAGTTTGGAGAATCCAGGAGCCACCCTTCACCAATAACCGGGGGACCGATGGCAGCAACAAAGGCTTGTTCAGTGTCCAACCTGGACACCAACACCACCAAGACTGACCTACTGACACAGGAAAGTGCCTATTTTGCATGGTGTAAGAAAGTGCGCTCTTTTTTAATGTTGCCCCACTTTTTGCCAAACTGCTGATGTAATTTGACTGAGTGTGCCCTGGGTTCCTGCCAAACAGGTACGCAGGGCCTATCTTCTTTCCCTAAAACTGCATTAAGACAAATCTCGATTGGCACTCTTTGGCCACAGGTCAGTCCCTCTTAAATGGTACCATAGGTACCAAGGGCACTGTGGCCAGGGAATGCCTATAAGGGCTACAGAACTTATTGTGCCACCCTGGCGAGGTGAAGCACAACTCTGTCCCCGCCATCTTGCAGGTGGGGGGACCCAACCAACTAGAGGCATATGCCCACCTCCCACTGGAGGGTGGCATAATAGGAGGTGTACCCACCCGAAGGGTTTGAGCCATTGGTCCCAACCTTTTCTTACTTGTAACACCCCTAAAACTAATATTTAGGGGCAACCTTGTACCTTGCCTTCTCAGACAAGAATCAACAAAAAGAGAAGGACCGAAGAAGCCATGCTGAAACTATGAAGAGGACAGTCAATGACTTGGCCTCTACCCTCCCGACCTGTCTCTTCCTCGAACCTGCTCCAGTAAAGTCCTGGTGTGTCCTGCAGCCAGCAACCCCAAGAACCTGGAGTACCTGCCCTGCCTTTCAAGTCAAATACGTTGTCTTGAGTGAGCACCGGATTTGCTCACCCACAGATTCTGGCTCCTACCAAACCCGCAAGTCTGAACGCCTACAGCCCGATTGGCCCAACACCCCAGAGATCCTAACATGAGATCTGATTATCTGACTTTCCTCTAATCTCCAATCGAAGTCTGCTGCCCCTTTCTGAAGGATCCCCCCGACCGCGACCAGAGCTGGTAAGCAAACCCTGACGCCTAGACACCCCTGCACATGACGTTCCACTGCCTTGGGTGGCCCAACCAACTGTGTCCCAGCATCCCAACTTATCTCTCCAACCAGTGGTCATCTCCAGAAGACCTTCGTCCCCAAGCCTGCAGTGCACACAGCGAGTGTGAGCGGCGGTGGGCAGGTAACTGGTCACATTCAGACGTCACTGTAAACCTCTCGGGTCGCGCTCTTCGCGGATGAGGCTTCCATAAACGACTTTTGGGCTTAAATATTGATACAAAGGTCGTCAATCTTGTTCGGGTGCAGAGTCGCCCAGACCACACACCTGAATCTAGGTATTACTACAGGGTGTATTGAGTGTCGCCGTCTCAAACCCCTGTATCTCACTTTTTAAAAAGTTTGCACGGGCCTGAAGAAACTCCATTAAGGACCACAATAGGCGTTGAACAATGTTGACCTGATATAACCACTTTTACTAGCGCCGAGATACGCAGAAGGAAAATACTCCCAACTCTGACAACCAAATCAAGAGTATTCCTCTTGACCCCAATTTTTAACCATATTGTGCGGACCCCAGAATAAAAATTTTCTGGAAACTAGTACAATATTTTTAACTCGCCCATACCACTCCCCACTGTGGTGTTTCTCTAAAAAATATCTGACAAATAGCCCTCTAGCGGGGTCCGTGGGGTACAGCAGCGCCGCCCCCACGAGGATCAATGCCCAATGATGAAGCATGACACCCGTCTGGGTGTGTAAGGGCACGTCTCTAACGAAGAGCAACTTTCCCCCCCTCACCTCTTTATATTTATTCTTCTAAGGAGTTAAGGCTTTCTTTCACCTGTAATTCTAGTGGCCTAAAGCCATTTTTTCTAAAGGAAGTTACCCTCCAGTGATTTACATGCAACCTGCACACCCCTGTAACACCCCCTAAATCTGGTCTTTCTGTGCATCTCTGAACCTTGCCTCTTCAGATTCGACAAGGACCAAAGAACTGTGCTGCAGAATTGGACAACAACAAATGCCAGTCCCACTACCCTGTCTGATTTGAACTCCTACGAGCTGAACCTTGCATGTCCTGTAGCCAGCAGCCTCCAAATCCCCTGGAGACCTGCCCTGACTACCTAAAGAACTCTGATCTCCCGTGGATGCAGGATTTGTCCAACAGCAACCCAAGACTTGACTCCAGATCCAGCCGGATCAGAGTCCTCCGCACCTGAGGCCCACAGCTGGGTGGCCTTAAAACCCATCAAAGTCCCCCCGGCAATCCTGACGTGTGCCAGCATTGGACGACCTCTGTAGGAAGCTGGCTCTGTATATACTATACAAAAGTGAGGTATAGAGTACACTGAGTCCAGTGGAACTCAAAAGGTAGGCAGAAGTAAAGTTAGATAGCTTACTCTCTATTTGCGGAAGTGTAGTCGAGCAGTAAGACTTTATCAGAGTTCCGTATTGAGCATTTGTTGACAAACTGTCTGCAAATGAATTCACACACTCAAAGACTGAACTTCAGACCAATTGTTTTTGTCTATAAATATTCTTTATTTTATTTCCAAGAGCCAATCAAGCCTGGCACAGGTAAGTGATACATACTTTGCAGTAAGTATTCAGTTTTAACACAGTTTGGATTGTAATTGTATATGCACTTTGCTTTGACTTAAAGTATTGGTTTGAGGCATGTGGGCTGCTGAATTCATATCTGCGCATAGATCGCCGCCTAGTGTTGGGTCCGGGTGATTGCACCTTGTTGTCCTGGAAGAGTCCTTCGAAGTATCACGAGATAGGTGACTCCTCCCCTGGACTACAGTGCGCATGAGCATCTTCTCCATCCTCAGATTGTTTTTTTCCGCAATTGGGTTCAGATGTTATTCCTATACTCCAACTTCGGAATCCAAATTAACTTTTCTAGAGGCTCAAAGGCGTTCGACTTCGACGGTATTCTCGCTCGGTACTTCTTGACTCAATCAAACTTTCCATCCCGATCCAGTTGTAGACGTGGGCCGTTGGGCCTTTTCGACGCCACTTGGGCCTGCTGTCGATGGAAAGGAGCCCGTTCAAAAGGTGCCCACAATGCCACTCAAAGTTCCCGCATACTGACAAACACACAGTATGCAATAAGTCTCCATCACCAGACCACAAGGAAGAAACCTGCCCAGCCTTTGCCCAATTCCGGTCGAAGAAAACTATCCATATTCGACGGGCTGCTAGGCAAGAGATGTAGCGACAGGCACCGGAACCAGACAACATCTTCAAGGATGAACAAGATCTTCCAGAAGCGCAAGATTCGGATCTAGAGATAGTCACCGTCGAGGACTAATCTGACTCAGATGACGAAATCCCACCGGGGCAAATCTTGAGTACACTGCCCCCGACACCGATTACCCTGTTACCGAAGGCTCCGGTCGAGGCATCGCCTAAAGGCCTTAGCCAAGATCCAAAACATCATTCAGCAGCCCCGCTGTCCGGCTCGACTCCGAAAACAAAGATTAGGCCTTCAGAGACCCTAGGTCCAAGTAACGTTATCCGAAAGAAGGTTCGAGATCCTAAAGAGGTCGTCGAACCGAAGAAGGCCATACAGCCTAAGGGCGTCGACCCGAAGAAGGCCGTCGAGCCTAAGGGCGTCGAACCAAAGAAGGCCGTTGAGCCAAAGAAGGCCGCTGCGCTGAAGGTAGTCTAACCGAAGAAGGTCGTCGACACAAAGGGCGTTGTGCCGAAGCCTGTGGTCCAGCCAGAGGTTATCGAACCAAAGAAAGGCATCGAATCAAAAACAAGTGCTCCTAAAACGCCAGTCGATCCGAAAAAAGTCTTCAACTCGACAAAAGACAGTCCACCTAAAAAACCTGTTGAGCACAGAAAGCGTGTCGAACCTGAAGATCCGGTCGATCCGCAATCACTCGTCGACCCGAATAAAGAGGCCGAGCTGAGAGAGAACAATAAGGCGCCGAAAGTCGTCGAATCAAGAAAGGTTATCGACCCGAAGGCAATAGTCAATCCAAAAAATACTAAGCCAAAGAAGTCAAAGACACAGCCACGGACAGTGTAAGAAGAACTCTTCCATCCAGATCCATCCGAAGATCAGGCAAAAATTTATATAAACCCTGAGACTGGTTAAGTCACAATCCTACACAGGAGGAAGAGGCCATTGGACATGGACTCTCATTCCCCCATTCCTCTAAAGCATAAGGACTTTGGGATTTACCCATCCAGACCCTTCATTCCTTTCTATCCTACTATGCCTACTACGCCTTTTGATCCTTATTCTCCTACGCACTCTGGGGACAATGAGGGTGACACTGGAGAAGATCTTCAACATGATTATGACTATCCAGAGGATCCCAACCCTCAAGATGAACCATGGGGGGAGCCAACTGATCCATATGACACACATCCCATCCCGGACACCTCCTCATACCCAACAAGACCGTCACCTACCAATGACACTATTGTCTTCAACCAGTTAATAGATAGGGCAGCGCAGTACCACAACTTAGACATGCACAATGACCCTATAGACGAAGATTTTTTATTTGATGCATTCCCTACTTCAGAAAAAAATGTAAGAACCCTTCCTATGTTAAAAGGGGTATTAAATTGTATTGTATTGTGTTGTATTGTATTGTATTGTATTGTAACAGTATTTATTGAGCGCGATTGCTGCCCGCAGGCGTCCAAGCGCTGGGTTGAAGGGAAGTGACTGGAAGGAGCTAGGGTACATAGGATTGAGCAAACAGCAGTGTCTTTAGATTTTTCCGGAATGCGAGGAGGTCTGGGTTGGAGCGGAGTGAGATGGGAAGAGCATTCCAGAGCCTGGCGGTGTTCACGGAGAACAACCTGCCTCCAGACCTGGCTCGCTTCACTCTGTGGACAACGGCGAGGAATGCCTCCGTCGACCGAAGGTTCCTCTTAGGGTGATAGGGGGTGACCAGGTCTGTGTTTATGGCAGGGCCCATTTTCCAAAAGGCGCGGTGCGCCAAGCATAGCGCCTTAAAGGCCACTCTCTGCCTCACTGGCAGCCAGTGGAGACTTTTTAGAGCAGGTTTGGCCGACTGGGTACGCGGGATTTTCAGCAGGGTGCGTGCTGCGCCAGATCTCTTTAAAGATCCAGCCAGGGCACGCGTAACCAATCCCAGGATTGAAAAGAAATATACAGCAGCCCCTACAGACCCTACTTATATTAGAGGTCCGTTACCATTAGATTCCCTAGTAGTGGCTAATGCACGCAAAAGGGCCAACTCACAGACAACAGGAGAAGCTCCACCTCCTAATAAGGAGTCCAAAATACTTGAGGCCTCGGGTAAAAGGGTAGCATCACAGGCCTCCAATTCATGGAGAATTGCAAATACACAAGCTCTTCTAGCTCGTTACTAGACTCACTATGACCAGCTTGAAAGTTTAATGCAACACCTGCCCGAGCGTTTCAAAGCCCAAGCTAATGACCTCATACAGGAGGGGAAATTTATTACAAATGCCTCCATTAAATGTGCGCTTGACGCAGCTGACACTGCAGCCAGGTCCATTAACACTAGCGTCTTACTACGAAGACATGCATGGCTACCTATTTCTGGCTTTAAGAACTAGGTGCAATCCACCATTCTTAACCAACCAGTCAATCAAGACTTCCTTTTTGGCCCTGCAGTTGACACCATTTTAGACAAAATGAAAAAGGATACAGAAACTGCAAAATCAATGGGCGCATTGCAGTTTCAACAACAGAGGTTCTTTCGACGCTCCTCATACATAGCAGCTACCCGAGGCAATACTTAACAAACCTCGTCCACATACAAAAGCAACACCCAAGATTCCTTTAACAAGAACTCCAACAGAGGAGGTTATAGGGGCAACAATAATAAGGGAAGAGGACGTGGGGGCAATAACACCAGAGCCTCCACTGCCGCAAAACAGTGACTTCATCACACTACCTCCAGACCATTTAACACCGGTCGGATGCAGAATCCAACCATTCCTACCAGTCTGGAACACAATTACCACAGACAGGTGGGTGAGACAAATTATCCAGTATGGTTATTGCCTAGAACTCACTTCTACTCCAACAAACATACCACCCAGACACCGTCCCATGTCCAAAGAACACATCACCCTGCTACAACAAGAGGTGAAATGCATGCTGGAAACGGGGGCCATAGAGCCAGTCCCTTTCCAACATCAAGGGACAGGAGTATACTCACTATACTTCCTTATTTCCAAGAAGGACGGTTCCCTCAGACCAATATTGGACCTCAGACCCCTAAATCAATACATACTGTCGGAGCACTTCCATATGATCACACTACAGCAAGTGCTCTTGTTGCTACAGCAAGGAGACTTCCCAGCAACATTGGACCTCAAGGATGCGTATTTTCACATACCCAGCTCACAGAAAATATCTCCGGTTCACAATAGAAAGTCAACACTACCAATTCAAGGTTCTCCCCTTCGGGGTAACCACGGCTCCAAGAGTATTTACAAAATGCTTAGCGACAGAAGCTGCACATCTCAGGAGGCAACACATCCACGTGTTCCCATACCTAGACGATTGGCTAATACAAGCAAAATCGTACAAACAGTGTCTACGAAACACGTCTCACGCACTTCAGCTGCTACACAGCCTAGGTTTCTCAATAAACTACCCGAAATCGCATCTACAACCATCCCACACACAACAGTATCTGGGAGCTACGATAGATACCTCAGTGGCAAAGGCATATTCAAACTCAGCCAGGATTGCCAGCATGCAGATGCTCATTGGCAAATTTCTGCCACAACACTCGTTGCCAGCTCGGGTCTTCATGCAGCTCATAGGCATGATGGCCTCCTGCATATTCCTTGTCCCCCATGCCCGACTTCAAATGCGTCCATTGCAAGAATGCCTAGCACGGCAGTGGAACCAAGCTCAAGGACAACTAAAAGACCTAGTGTTGGTAGACCGTCGCACTTACAACTCTCTGCAGTGGCGGAACCCACAAAACCTTTCCAAAGGGCGACTGTTCCAAGAGCAAGTTCCACAACTAGTACGAACAGCGGACGCATCACTGACAGGTTGGGGAGCCCACCTACTGCAATACGCAGTCCAAGGGCTATGGACAATCAAACAAAATAAACTGCATATCCACAAACTAGAGTTGCTAGCAATATTCCTAGCCATGAAAGCATTCCAAAAATACTTGTGCAGCAAGACTGTGTTGATCCGGACAGACAACATGGCAGCCATGTACTACATCCAGAAACAGGGAGGAACACACTCTCCACAGCTGTCCCACTTGGCACAGAGCATATGGAAGTGGGCAATTCTAAAAAAACATCTTTCTCCTGGCAGAACACCTCCCAGGCAAAGACAATCAAATAGCGGATCTGCTCAGCAGACACAGCTAACAACTACACGAATGGGAGATTCACCCCCAAGTTCTCCAGCCATTCTTCAAAAAGTGGGGTCACCCAGAAATAGACCTGTTTGCCACAAAAGAAAATTCGAAATGCCAGTACTTTGCCGCCAGGTTCCCACATCCGTTGTCACAGGGCAATGCGATATGGATGAACTGGTCAGGCAGATTTGCGTACGCTTTTCCCCCAGCACCACTAATTCCGCTGGTGGCACGCAAGCTACGGCATCATTCACTCGCCATGATCCTAGTTGCTCCCACATGGGCGAGACCGCCATGGCACACCACGTTCCTGGAGCTTTCAGTTGTTCCTCATCAAAGGCTACGCCTCGCACCCCATCTTCTAACTCAGAACCATGGAGAAATCAGACACCCAGATCCCAATCAGATGAACCTAGCGATCTCTCTTCTGAAGTCTTAGAATTCGGATACCTTAACTTGCCTCCAGACTCCATGAATATCATTAGGGAGGCAAGGAGACCAACTACTAGAGCATGTTATGCAGCCAAATGTAGGAGATTTGGTATTTACTGCACCAATAACCAAATCAACCCATTAGTTGCTTCCATACAGAACAGTATATGCTACCTACTGCATCTTCAAAGATGCAACCTAGCATACTCTTCTATAAGACTACACCTCGCTGGAATTGCAGCATATCTCCAAAACAGACAGCACCTTTCACTGTTTCCGGTACCTGCAATCAAGGCTTTTATGGAGGGTCTCAAAAGAGTGATTCCTTCAAGACAGCCCCTTTACCAGTCTGGAACCTAAATGTAAATTCTCACCAGACTCAAGGGGCCTCCTTTCGAAACTCTACACATGCGAATTGCAGTTCTTAACATGGAAGGTGGCATTCTTGATTGCCATTACTTCACTCAGGCGAGTTAGTGAACTGCAGGCACTAACGATTCAAGAACCCTTCATGCAGATGCATGCTAACTAGGTAGTACTTAGAACAAAGCCTAAGTTCAAGCCAAAGGTCATATCCACTTTCCATATTATTCAATCAATAGAACTGCCAGTGTTCTTCCAAAATCCAGTCGGTAGCTGAAAGAGCCCTACACACACTAGATGTAAAGAGAGCTCTGCCTTATTATGTGGACAGAACTAAATCATTAAGAAAAACAAAACCATTATTTGTTGCTTTTTCACCACAACATAAAGGAAATCCCATATCAAAGTCAGGAATAGCCAGATGGATAGTTAAATGCATCAGTGGCGTAACGAAAGTTGAGGGGACCCCCCTGCAAGGTACACTGAGGGGCCCCTGCTCTGGAGTTAATCTAGAGCTCTCAGTGCTGAGTACTGTGCTGAGGGCCCCCCACCCCAGAGCGCGGGGGATGTGGGAGCCTGGGTTATGTCCCTGGTTCAGCCACATTATCACATGCACCTTGCGGGAAGCTGCACCTCGCAGGGCTACACCAGAACAGCTTTCCTGCTCTTCCATGCCTCGGTGTCTGCAGAGGTCATCCTCACCAACTGTCTCATTTTGTTCACGGGACAAAGAGCAGCAAACACCCTGGACTGGCTGTACTCAAGACATAACTGTATCCTCAAACAACCCACCGTGCTTGTGGGTAGAGGCAACCAGCGGGGTATGTGAAACATCTTGCATCCCCTGTGGAACTGCTCATATGAACTGGGCCCAACATTATTTTTGGTAAACGGCCTGGGTTCTATGGATGTGTCTGCCACCTGACTGAAGAGCATAGGCTTAAGTCCTGCAAGATTAAACTAGCATTTCAATGTTCCAGTGTCAATAAACTGGGTAGCACTGAGGTGGCAATATTAACATTAAAATGTTATTGTTGCAAAGAATAATGGATTGATTGCTCTAAAATGACAGACACGCAAATATTTATTTTGTAACCACAGTGATATAGGTTGTACTAAATGCTGTGTCTCAAGAGGAATATTGCTAAATCACCACTAACCACAGAAGAGACATTCAGAGGTTTTATGTTCTTTGGCCTCACTTTATATTTCGTCGTAAAGCAATTCGAAATATCTGATCAAGCTTGGTTTTAGTTATAAAATGCACGTTATTTTATTTGAACAAAACAACACAACTAATGCTTTAAATAAAAATTGCCAAGGAGTCTTTCACGTTACAAGGGAACAGCTTTTCACACCTTTTCTTCCCAAACACACCAGTGTGCCCTGTTAGGACACCAATACAATTGCATTTAATTCACAGTTCAAAGACCGCCAGCGTGTTTGCATTCACAGGTCAAAAGCATTTAAATTCCATCCTGTTCCTGCTTTCAGTCAGTAAATCAAGTAACCCTACCCCTCACCTCACTGTAAAGAAGCATATCTGCAGGGTGCCAGAAGCATTGTGGAACACATGGTATTTCCCTCTGGATGACAAATCCAGTTGTTTTTTTCCTCTGCTTTACTGATCACAGTGAGCCTTATTTGAGTTTTTGCTCATTGGACAGGGTGTGCCAGGAACTCTAAACCTGTTTGCTTTTCATTGAGTTTATTATAATTTCAAAGCTTGCCATGTACCTAGTGGCTACTTATGACAGTCCAACAAGTGGTATTTTCGTGTTCTTGGGCAGTAGTCCTCTTCGATAGTTACTCCTCGCTCTCTATTAATTTCAGCCAGGCTGCACCAAATACATGCACGTGGTTTATACAAAGCTTGGGGCGTTTAAAACACACTGCCTGACATAGCTTGCAGATATGCCTCCTTGTGCCCCGGTCCGCTGTCACATGTAATGTGAGCAGCGAAAGCAACGTGCTCTTTATTGAAAGAAAAAGGACACTAAAAACTGGAGGTCCTATACCAGTGGGCACATCCTGCAAGGTCCGGCTTCATAAAAAGCATCCATCATGGAAAGAAAGATACAGTGCTAGATTTCTTCGTTTCTGAAGATCCCTGCTTCAGCGCATGCTGGGAGCTCTCTCCAAAGGATACAACTTAGATAATCAAGTGCAGACGGTGTGAGAAGAACGGGGGCTGCAACATGAAGAAATGGTCATCCCAGCTGCTAGCTTTAGGCTCCAAGGAACAGGGTTCAAGTCTCCGCCTCCACTCTACATTCAGTGATTCTGTGCAAATCACTCTATTTTCCCAGTGCCCAAACGTGCAAAAAAAATTAAAGTATTTATGCAGAATAGAAAATACTTTATTCCCAGAGCGTGAGGACGTAGCTCAGCAGTCCGATCTTCAGACATCTGAGCTGGGGAGGCCTCCCTGCACGGTATGCAGAGGTCTCCTCTGGGCTCATCAAGGAGCTCTCCGGGCAGAGTGCAGCGCCGAGGGGGACCCCTGGAGCTTCGGCCCCCCCCCGCACCGCGGGGGCTGCGGGGGCCTGTGTTACGCCCCTGAAATGCATTCAAATATGTTATCCAAAAGCTAAACGCAAGTTAACTGTCCCCCAAGAGCACACTCTACGCGCAAAATGGGGGCATCCATGGCTTTCCTAGGGAATATTCCTCTTGAAGACATATGTAGAGCAGCCACATGGACTACCACACACACTTTCACAAAACACTACTGTGTAGACGTCCAAGCAAAGCAGCAAGCTGCTGTAGGCCAGGCTGTCCTCAAAACTCTTTCAAACTGCTGCAGCTGGCACAGGTAACCACCGCTAGAGGAGATACTGCTATACAGTCTATGCACAGATGTGAATCCAGCAGCCCACATGCCTCGAACGGAATATGCTACTTACCAGTATGCATCTGTTCTTGGCATGTAGGGCTGCTGACATTCATATCGCCCGCCCTCCTCCCCGGTGCCTGTTGCAGCTGCAGCATTATCTTTTGCATGGCCATCTCTTACTTTCTGATCTCCATCTCTACCACAATGGCGAAAAACAATCTGAGGATGGAGAAGATGCCCATGCGCACTGTAGTCCAGGGGAGGAGTCACCGATCTCGTGATACTTCGAAGACTCTTCCAGGACAACAAGGTGCAATCATCTGGACACAACACTAGACGGCGGTCTATGCACAGATATGAATGTCAGCCGCCCTACATGCCAAGAACAGATGCATACCGTTAAGTAGCATATTCCTTACTGAGAAATGCAATGCTTTGTAAATCCTGTACATATACTTTGTATATAATTTTAAGTAAAATTATTTTTGAGATTACTTTTCTTACACAGTGTAGTATAGCTGGATACTACACTGAGACATTTTTTAACAGGTAAGTGAAATCGT
The DNA here is from genome assembly GCF_964263255.1 of Lissotriton vulgaris. Classification (NCBI taxonomy): domain Eukaryota; kingdom Metazoa; phylum Chordata; class Amphibia; order Caudata; family Salamandridae; genus Lissotriton; species Lissotriton vulgaris. The sequence goes on along the minus strand of NW_028241135.1, from coordinate 89,891 downwards.
TTTTGTGAGGTAGTACATTTTTAAAGTATTTCTTTAGGTTTTTCAACACCACAATTTGACAGTATTTCTTTGAAAAGATTCTGTTATCCTATGGAGGAAAATGGTGTTATCGGTTTAACGGTAAGTACTTTGTTGTGAGAGTTGGTGTTCTTGGGTTAGACTCAGGGGTCCCCCAGGGTCAAGGATGTACTCTTGTTAAACCCTCAGCGGCACTAGGCGGCCGGGTGCAGGGTGCTGCGGCCCGCTGTTCTCCAATGGGGGATAGGGAGCCTCCGGTTGGTGGCTGCTGATGAGCACACCGCTGGGTTGTGGGAGCAAAGCTCCTGGACTTAAGCTCGGAGCAAATGGGGGTTTATGCCAGCACAAAAGTTGCACCCTCAACGGCACTGGGGCTGGCGGGTGCAGAGTGCTGTTTTTGCGTCTGAAGCCCTGTAGTTTTCAATGGGTGTGAACACCACTTGGAGAGGTAAGTTGGGATTTTTCGGGGGTTGGTTATGCACCGTCAGTTGGGCCACCCAAGGCCGTGGGGGGGTCTGGTGCAGAAGTGCCTTTTAGGGTCGGATCTTCTTACCAGCTCCTGGTCATGGTTGGAGGGACCTTCTGGTTTTAGGCTGCAGGCGTCTGCTGGAGGCTTGAGGCAGGTCAGGGGTCGCCGGATCTCTGGTCAGGATCACCAGGGAGATTTCCTCTTGGTGCTTGCCCACTTGAGCTCGGGCCGTGGATGGCAAATGGAGTGGTGCGGATTACCGGTTTCCGGCCGGGTCCAGAGGTTGTTGATGAAAAATCTAGTGTTCACGGGAGACAGTCTGTGGTTGAAGGCAGGCAGGTCTTCAGGGGTTTTCGAGGTTGCTGGCTGCAGGACACAACATGATTTCGCAGGAGCAGGTTCGAGGTGGAGACAGGCCGGTAGGGCTGGGCCAAGTCAGTGGGAGTCTTCCTCTTGTTGGCTTTGGCACGGCTGTTCGGTCCTTCTTCTTTTCTTGTAGTTGGTTCTTGTCTGAGGAAGCAGGGTTCAGGGGTGCCTCTAAATACTAGATTTAGGGGCATTACAGGTAGTTAAAAAGGTTGGGACCAGTGGGTCCCTTCCTTGGGGTGGGTAAACCCCCTGTTATGCCCCCTTCCAGTTTGAGAGGGGCATAAGCCTTTCCCTGGTTGGCTGAGTCCCCCCCCCCCTTCCCCTCCCCCCCCATATGCAAGATGGCAGGGACTGAACAGTGCTTCACCTCTCCTCCCCCACCTGAGAGGTGGAGGCGGCAGAGGGGGCACACCTCTCTTCCTCACTTGTTTTTCCTGCCGGTTCTCCTGCCCAAAGTGGAGTCCGGATCCAGTTTGGACCAGTTGCTGTAAGGAGCAAGTGGCCTAGGGAAGCTCACAAAGGTGGCAAACCTTTTGAAGCTTCCCCTTCGTGAACCCTGCCCATCCTGGGGAAGGAGCCTTTGCACCTCGTCCCATGATGTGCATTGTATCAGGTCCCCGAAAGCAGAAGGCTCTCCACCCAGGGGTCCAGAAACCTGTTGAAGGTGACAGCTGAAAGCAGCCACTCAGCCGGGACACTAGTGATAGTTTGTTTTCAGGGGCCATCTCTAAGATGCCCTCTGTGTGCATTTTTCATTAAATCCCACACTGGCATTAGTGTTGGTTTAATGTGCTGGGAAGTTTGATACCAAACTACTCAGTGTAGCCATTATGGTGCTGTGGAGTTCGTAATGACAAACTCCCAGCACCATATAGTCTTAATGGCAGCACTGCACTTACAATGTCTAAGAATGAACTTGGGCACTGTAGGTGTGCAGGGCTCATGCACCTGTACCCTCCCCACTGGTATATTGCACCCAGCTAGAGGGGTGATTGATCTATGCCAGGGCAGTGGGTTGTAGGCATGGCACACAGATGCGGGCTATGTTGACTCTTCACTTTGGTCTGCACCAAAACACACAGCCTGCAAAGTGTGAGTATAATGGTACATGACCTCAAAGGATGGCACAATAAGTGCTGCAGCCCTTGGAGGACTTCACTGGTCACAGTGCCCTGGGTACCTGTGGTACCATTTCCCAGGGGCTGACCTATGGCCAGGGATGCCAATTGGGTTTTGTTTTCTATGCAGATTTAGGGAAAGAACACATGCCCTGGGCACCGGATTGGCAGGAGCACAGGGCCCACTCAGTCAAAGCACATCAGCAAAAAGTGGGGGCTACCATGCAGAAAGAGGGAACTTTCTCACAACCTCCCCATACCTTCTCCTCGACGCCTGCATCCTCATCATGAAGGGTCCCCCCGAAAGCGACCGGAAACAGTGAAGAATTAGACATGAAAGGACACCTCTGCACCCACAGCCAGAGTCCTGAGGTGCCCGACTGACTGTCCTGGTGTCCAGCAACTCTTCATCCTCCAGTCATTTGATCCCTTCATCTAGTCTCCTGGCTCCAGCATGCAGTACATTTTCGTCTGCCCATGAGCAGCCCCAGCTGAGGTGACCGATTTGCTAACATTGGCACCCTGCACTCGGTGGCCCTAGTGCTTCTAGTGGTGCCCATGAGTGCCAGCCCGAACCATGGCAAACCTTTGTTCTACCCTCAAACTCCTACTCTAAAACCTTTTATTTCCCTTTGTTTTTCCCCATATACTGAATGGTGGCTTTTCTCTGAAAGTTCTTCTAAGTGTTGAACATGCCTTTAATGCAACAAAAGCAACTTAGTGCCTTCTCCAGAGTTAACCTGTTTACCAATGTCCTCTGTTGCTTAAACTGTGTTCTAGAAATAAAACAACAAAATAACTTGTTATACAAACAAATGGTGTGGATTCAGTTTTTGAGTGTCACATTTCTTGCCTTAGTGGGTGCCCCAAATGCTTAACACTACCCTCTGATAAGCCTGCCTGCTCAACCACAAGAGAGTAAGGTGTTTTCTATTTAAGCCTCTGCTATACCTCTGGGGACTTTGTGCACACTGTACTTTACTTTTGTATAGTATCTACACAGCCGTCCACATCACCGAGGCCAGCACTGAGATTGGCCCTGCTGTCCTGTTCATGAGTGTGCAAGGCATAGGTTTGCCATGTTAGCCTCTTGACACATAGTTTCATAGGTAACCTTTCAGTTTTACTGTTTCAATTGCTAGCCCTGACTTGGGCCCAACTTTCTGGTAGATAGTCAAATCACTTGTTTTGGTAGGAATGGAGGTTAGGGTATTCTCTTGGCATGTCCTCCCTCTTGTTTCTCTGGAGCACCTAAACATCCAAACTGGCTGGCTAGTGTGAAAGCGGACACTTGCCTTATTTTGTAGTGTTTTGAGTAGATTTGAGAGCCTTTAAAACCCTGCGTTCGTCCTTCTAAATCTGAAAAATGAAGAATGACTCTGCAAGGGCCAATACACAATATGGTAGTAATCAATAGAAATCTTTTGTGAGCAGTTACATAGGATCAACACAGGATTTCTGGCGAACCATAAAGAGCGTCTTGGAGAGCAACATATTGAGTGTCTGTGTCACTAAGGGCGATTGATGAGCTAAGAGAGGCAGTGAGGGTGCCCTGTAAAGTCTGCCAGAAAAGAAACCAAGAGAGGCTGTCTGCTTCTGGCCTTGCCTATGTGGTGGAGTGCAGGAGGCACCACCCAGGAGACTGCGCAGCAGACCTGTGAGGTGCAGCATCTGTGCCAGTTTGGTAGTCATTGGAAGAACTGTGGCTGTTAGTTTTTGCGCCATGAGGTAGCAGACGGAGGAAAAACAGAGGCCTAGTGCTGTGGGACCTTTTAGCTTACTGCTAGCATAGTTGCGTCCTAGCACAAATATGATGCTTCATCCTTACCTGCCTGTATTGACATTGTTGAGCCTCAGCATGTCAGTGCCACTTCAGTGTCTACCCATGCTGCCTTAACTGTGGCTCTTATGTGTAACTGTGCTGTTTAATCCATATTGTATGGGCTGCTTCATGTGTGTGCCTTTAATGGGAGGTAGTAGCATAACCGCTCAGGGGCCCAGTGCAAATAACAAGAACCACCTGCTGAGTACCTTTGCTGGCATGCATGCCTGACCTGCGATCTCTGCCTTGAATGGACTGCTCACGTATAAGCTTTTGCAAATGTGCATGGTAAGAGAAGATTGACCCATGAAGAACATCAGAAGCCATGTTGGAGACGGAACTGCAACTCCAGCCCATACAAATCTGTATGTGCTCTGCTGGTGACACTAACTGCTCAAAGAAAAGAGGAGGAGAAAACTTTCTTAACATTGAAACCAGTTTCCCAATAGTTATGGACTTTTAGCGGTGGGGGCTCGAGTGGATAGCGTAAGCACCTGCATATTTTTACGAAGCTTGAACCATTTATTCCCCTTTCGTGCACAAAACCTTATGATGATTCTAGTTCTTTAGGGAAGTTATGCCACTGTAGAGTATCATTTTGTACATTTTGTTGTCAGTAATACAGTAAGATACTTTTTAGTTTGTTATTGAAAGAATAAAATAGTTTTTTAAATTAAGATCTAGTATTGCCCACACATAGTAATTATTTGTGGGTTATCGTGCATTGAGTTTGAAGTCTCCCAATTCCACACCACATTGCTGTGTAAGCCTCTGACTTGACCCTCACCCAAGTCTTCCAATGAGAAAAGGGGGGAACCTGGTACTGTTTGAAAGGCCATTTATAGGTAAGGCCTGTGAGGGAAGTGGTGATCTCCTATAACCAGGGCCACTGGAACTGTGAAGGTGCGGACGCAGCTATTCTCGCTTACTTTTGTATTTGCCATATCCATCATCTGCTTCATAATTGGCAGATTTTAAGTAAAAAAATTATTTCTAGCTTACAGTTCAAAAGTTATTTTAAATAAAAAAAATTTTTAAAGCAGGTTGGTGTGCAGTTCAAGGCCCTTTGCAAAATTTGACTGGTCATCTTTCTGTTGCTTATTTGGAGATATCTAGTTGTTAAACTGGTACGAATGAGGTACAGCCTATGCCTAGGCACCCAGGCAGTGTTAAGTGTATAAAAAAGACAAAATAATGAAGTAATGCTACTCCAAAAGGGCATTTTTGGAATCGCGAAGACGATGCTGTATAATTTGTTGGTATTTTGTGATACGAATCCTATGGGGAGGATTACATTTATTGGAGTGACAGACTTTTGATGACCTATAATAATTGAATCCAATTACTACTTGCCTAATATTAGATTTGTAAGGAGAATTGAATGTTGTTCCGACTACTATATGAGAGAATACAGTGCTGCACTGAGGCTTCAATTATTAAGGGATACATGGATTTGCACACAAATCAAACCCTGATAAAGTCCGCATGAATGAAACGCGTTGGCTGGGCTGATTAACTTATTACCATAAAGAATACCAAGAAAATGAAGAATTTTCAAAAGGAATACGTGACTTCATGTGATATAAATGTTTCCCATGGAATTGGGGTTGATCAAATGATTTTGTTTGGTACGGTTATATGTAATGTTCCATAAACAGGAATTATATATTACAAAAATGCTGAGTTCTCCTGCTTTGGTTATTTATGAAAAACCTGTTTATAAGACGATTCCTTGGCAGTGGGGTTGAAAGCCGTTGAGCTTTCAGAAAGTGTATATTATACTAGTGCTACCAGAGAGTAGCCCACACTACTTTTTTTGTTTTTGCCATATACCCCAAATATGCCGCACAATCAGTTTTGTCCTGTTTCATCATTTAGTCACCCCTACCGCATATTTTGGCCCTCTTCTACTGCACAATCAAGTGTCCATGCCTATAACCTCCATTTTGCTAGTAGCCCTGCACCCCAAATTGGGGTTGCCAGTGTCATCATTCGATTCCTTTGTTTTAAGTAGGTCGTATCAGCGGGGGAAAAGATGGTGTAAGAGCAAATGCTCAGTCTAGAAAGCTATTTATGATTTCAGCTAGAAGTGAAAGATTGAGAAAGTAATGGATAAGACAGCTGCGGGATCAGACTTAGAAGGCTAGTATGTGGAACTTTACAATGTGCAGAGTGTATCCGACAGTGATAAAATAACCTGTATTTTGTTCTTTCAGGCACAAAGGTCTGAAACAGAGAAATCCTGGTATGCTAGGGCAGCCACCACCTGTAAATCAGCCACAGCAGGCTGCTCCAAAGCACAAGACAAATGAGAAACTAGAAAAAGGTGACAAGCCTCAGAAACGGCCCCCAACTCCTTTTCATCATCGCGCATCTGTGAGCGAAGACAATGCACTTGAAGCAGAATCAGCCTCTCAGAGACTTGGAATTCGGGCACAGGACAGCCGGGGACAATATTCCACTATTCGAACTAATGATGTAGCAAAGACTCCTCAAATGCATGGCACAGAGATGGCAAACTCGCCCCAGCCTCCTCCTCTTAGTCCACACCCTTGTGATGGCAGTGACGAAGGTGCAGAAGCCATTAAAAACCCGTCAACACCTCAGAGCCAGCATTTCTATCAAATGCCAACCCCAGATCCTTTGCTACCTTCAAAGGCAATGGACGACAGAATAGATGGTTTGCCCCAATCTTTTCACCCTCCTTTCTCAGAAGTACTTGAGCCAACTGTATATGTTGGTACCGCAGTGCATTTGGAGGATGAATTAGATGCCACTTGGAAGTATTACAAGGTTCCAAAGAGGAAAGACGTGGAATTTCTCCCACCATCACTCCCGAGTGATAAATTCAGAGAAGATCCAGTAGGGCCGGAGAGTGTGACCTCTGTTACAGAGTAAGTCCTTTTCTTTAAACACAGTTATGTCTACTTTCCAAAACTAAATTGGTTCAAAATGTGCAATATAATTCTTTTCTAATTGATTTATTTAGACATTTTCCTAGACTAAAGAAATCGGTTTGCAACTTTTTTTTTTGCTACTTAAGTCTGTGGTTTGTCATACTGTGTATAGTTCCACAACAAGATTGGACTTAAAATATGCTGCTTAGTCGAAAGTTGAAAATGGATTACTGATCAGTGCATAGCTGTGGCTCTGTATCGTGACCCAAAACCCACAATTCGAACTGCAGGTTCTTTTTTTTTTTTCTGGACTATGCGAGGTAATAGTGTACATTATTTTTGCTACTTTTTTGCTACTTTTATGCTTAACTGTATACATGTGAACGTTCAATAAGTTAAGGCCTAAGGTTGTTACATTTGTGCAAGTTTTTTGTCTGACAGTATAGTTCCCCACCAATGCACCTTGATGGTCATGAGCCATGCATACGTTTTATAGGTACATTTTCATTTTTGTAACGCCTTTTCTTGAGGTGCTTGGTTGAAAATGCAACTTCAAGAAACGTAGCCATTGAAAAGCCATGCTTACTTTCCACCCAGGATGGAAACCAAGCAGAAAAAACTGCAGGTATTTTTTAGCATTAGATCCTTCATAGTTTCACAGGCTTTAATTTTTTGTAAGGGTTCAAAACTCTTACAGTTTTTAGGTCTCGGACCAAAGGCTGCCCTTGCGCAGTTTCGCTCCGAGATTTAATGTTTTCTAGAGTGGGGCTTGAACCCGCCCCTCTTCTCCATTGGCTGGCTTCCTAAACGGAGGCCAGCCATTGGAGGAGAGGGGCATCATTCCGTTCAAGCCCCGTCTTTTTCGGATTCGGGGGTGTGTTTCTTGCAGTTTTCTCGCCAGGACCTCATCCATCACTCAACAGCAAAAGCAACGCCCCCGAATGCGAAAATGGCGGCGCTTTTCGGCCGCCATTTCTGCCCGACCGTCGCCGCAAGAAGTCTAGAAGCTGCCTAGTCCTCCGATGAGTGCTTGCTGTCCTGCCGCCCTCGTTGCTCGTGCTTGCTGTCCTGCCACCCTCGTTGCTCGTGCTTGCTGTCCTGCCCCCCCTCGTTGCTCGTGCTTGCTCTCCTGCCCCCCCTCGTTGCTTGTGCTTGCTGTCCTGCCTCCCTCGTTACTAGAGTTTGCTGTCCTGCCCCCCTCGTTGCTTGTACTTGCTTTCCTGCCCCCCTCGTTGCTTGTGCTTGCTGTCCTTCCTCGATGCTCATGCTTGCTGTCCTGCTCCCCCCTCGTTTGCTCATGCTTGCTGTCCTGCCCCCCCTCGTTTGGATGCTCATGCTTGCTGTCCTGCTCCCCCCTCGTTTGCTCATGCTTGCTGTCCTGCCCCTCCTCGTTTGCTCGTGCTTGCTGTCTTGCCCCTCCTCGTTGCTTGTGCTTGCTGTTCTGCCCCTCCTCGTTGCTTGTGCTTGCTGTCCTGCCCCTCCTCTGCTTGTGCTTGCTGTCCTGCCCCCCCCTCGTTGCTCGTGCTTGCTCTCCTGCCCCCCCTCGTTGCTCGTGCTTGCTGTCCTGCCCCCCTCGTTGCTCGTGCTTGCTGTCCTGCCCCCCCTCGTTGCTTGTGCTTGCTATCCTCCCCCCTTGTTGCTTGTGCTTGCTGTCCTCCCCCCCTCGTTGCTTGTGCTTGCAGTCCTTCCCCCCCTCGTTGCTTGTGCTTGCTGTCCTGCCCCAACCTCGTTGCTTGTGCTTGCTGCTTTCCCCCCCTCGTTGCTCGTGCTTGCTGTCTTGACCCCCCTCGTTTCTTGTGCTTGCTGTCTTGCCCCCTCGTTGCTTGTGCTTGCTGTCCTTCCCCCCTCGTTTCTTGTGCTCGCTCTCCTGACCCCCCTCGTTGCTTGTGCTCGCTCTCCTGTCCCCCCTCGTTGCTTGTGCTTGCTCTCCTACCCCCCTCGTTGCTCGTGCTTGCTGTCCTGCCCCCCTCTCGTTGCTCGTGCTTGCTGTCCTGCCCCCCTCTCGTTGCTCGTGCTTGCTGTCCTGCCTCCCTCTTGTTGCTCGTGCTTGCTGTCCTGCCCCTCCTCGTTGCTTGTGCTTGCTGTCTTGCCCCCTCGTTGCTTGTGCTTGCTCTCCTGCCCCGTTGCTCGTGCTTACTGTACTGCCCCCGCGTTGCTTGTGCTTGCTCTCCTGCCACCCTCGTTTCTTGTGCTTGCTCTCCTGCCCCCCCCTTGTTGCTTGTGCTTGCTGTCCTGCCCCCCTCGTTGCTCGTGCTTTTTGTCCTGCCCCCTGTTGCTCATCATGATTGCTGTCCTGCACCTCCTCGTTGCTTGTGCTTGCTGTCTTGCCCCCTCGTTGCTCGTGCTTGCTCTCCTGCCCCCACTTGTTGCTCGTGCTTGCTCTCCTGCCCCACTCGTTGCTCGTGCTTGCTCTCCTGCCCCCCCTCGTTGCTCGTGCTTGCTCTCCTGCCCCCCTCGTTGCTTGTGCTGGCTGTCCTGCCCCCCTCGTTTGCTCTCCTGCCCCCCCTCGTTGCTTGTGCTGGCTGTCCTGCCCCCCTCGTTGCTTGTGCTGGCTGTCCTGCCCCCCTCGTTGCTTTCAATAAAGTTGGATAAACATCTGGAAACATGTGCCTCAAGAAGTTTGCTTGTGCTTGCTTGTGCTTGCTCCCTCGTTGCTTGTGCTTGCTCCCTCGTTGCTTGTGCTTGCTCCCTCGTTGCTTGCCCCCTTGTTGCTTGCGCTTGCTGTCCTGCCCCCCTCGTTGCTTGAGCTTGCTGTCCTGCCCCCCTCGTTGCTCGTGCTTGCTGTCCTGCCCCCGTTGCTCGTGCTTGCTGTCCTGCCCCCCCTCGTTGCTCGTGCTTGCTGTCCTGCCCCCGTTGCTTGTGCTTGCTGTCCTGCCCCCCTCGTTGCTTGTGCTTGCTCTCCTGCCCCCCTCGTTGCTTATGCTTGCTCTTCTGTCCCCCTCGTTGCTTATGCTTGCTCTCCTGCCCCCCCTTGTTGCTTGTGCTTGCTCTCCTGCCCCCCCTCGTTGCTTGTGCTTGCTGTCCTTCCCCCCTCGTTGCTTGTGCTTGCTGTCCTGCCCCCCCCCCCTTGTTGCTTGTGCTTGCAGTACTGCCCCTCCTAGTTGCTTGTGCTGGCTGTCCTGCCCCCCTTGTTGCTTGTGCTGGCTGTCCTGCCCCCTAGTTGCTTGTGCTGGCTGTCCTGCCCCCTCGTTGCTTGTGCTGGCTGTCCTGCCCCCCCTCGTTGCTCGTGCTTGCTGTCCTACCCCCCTCGTTGATCGTGCTTGCTGTCCTACCCCCCTCTTTGATCGTGCTTGCTGTCCTGCCCCCCCTCATTGCTCGTGCTTGCTGTCCTGCTCCTCCTCGTTGCTTGTGCTTGCTGTCTTACCCCCTCATTGCTTGTGCTGGCTGTCCTGCCCCCCCTCGTTGCTTGTGCTGGCTGTCCTGCCCCCCCTCGTTGCTCGTGCTTGCTGTCCTACCCCCCTCGTTGATCGTGCTTGCTGTCCTACCCCCCTCGTTGATCGTGCTTGATGTCCTGCCCCCCCTCATTGCTCGTGCTTGCTGTCCTGCTCCTCCCCGTTGCTTGTGCTTGCTGTCTTACCCCCTCGTTGCTTGTGCTTTTTGACGTGCCCCCTCGTTGCTTGTGCTTGCTGTCCTGCCCCCCTCCTTGCTTGTGCTTGCTCTCCTTCCCCCCTCCTTGCTTGTGCTTGCTCTCCTGCCCCCCTCGTTGCTTGTGCTTGCTCTCCTGCCCCCTCGTTGCTTGTGCTTGTTCTCCTGCCCCCCCTCGTTGTTTGTGCTTGCTCCCTCGTTGTTTGTGCTTGCTCCCTCGTTGCTTGTGCTTGCTCCCTCGTTGCTTGTGCTTGCTCCCTCGTTGCTTGTGCTTGCTCCCTCGTTGCGTGTGCTTGCTCCCTCGTTGCGTGTGCTTGCTCCCTCGTTGCATGTGCTTGCTCCCTCGTTGCGTGTGCTTGCTCCCTCGTTGCGTGTGCTTGCTCCCTCGTTGCGTGTGCTTGCTCCCTCGTTGCGTGTGCTTGCTCCCTCGTTGCGTGTGCTTGCTCCCTCGTTGCTTGTGCTTGCTCCCTCGTTGCTTGTGCTTGGTTTCCTGCCCCCTCGTTGCTTGTGCTTGCTGTCCTCCGCCCCTCTTTGCTTGTGCTTGCTGTCCTCCCCCACCCCCACCGTTGCTTGTGCTTGCTGTCCTGCCCCCTCGTTCGTTGTGCTTGCTTTCCTGCCCTGCTATTGGCATTGTAAATGACAATGCCATTTATTTATGTTTAAAAAAAAAAAAAGTCATGAGCAATGCCAATAGCTCTAACTTTAAGAATGGCGAGACCGTTGCATTGTAAATGCTTGTTAACTTTTAGTTTATGGGTACTTTATTTATTTTTATTTATTTATTTTGAAAGTTTTATATAGCGCGGACAAGATCTTTGCAGATATCAGAGCGCTTTACATAGAAGGGGTACATGAGGGAGCATAGTCAAACAGATAAAACAATAGATCTAACAGTACAAATAGGTGGCTGCACAGCCAATTATGTGAGTAATAAGACAACTAATGCAAATAAGCACAGGGGTCAAACATGTAGTACAGATCGTGCCGAGTATTAACAGAGTTCGAGATAATAGTTCAAGTGTATTTAGCCATGAGGATAGCTTTTACTTCTTTTTTAAAGAGTGTAGTGGAGGAGATAAGTCTGGTTTCGGGAGGGAGTGAGTTCCAGATCCTAGGCGCCATTCCTGAGAACGAGCGCTTATGTTTTTTCCTTCCCGAATCTTCGAGGTTTCAGCAGAAGATTTCTAGCTCCGCCAGACATTGTCCGCTTCTGAGCGAGGTAGCTGAGTTTAGGTGTACCGCCTTGTGTGTCATGCAGGCGATTTTCAGATGAATTCTGGCTTCAAAAGGCAGCCAATTCAGGGATTTCAAGTCAGGGGAAATATGGGAGTGCTTTTTCGAACCAGTGATGAGTCTCGCTGCAGCGTTTAGAGAAGCTCTTAGGGGTGCGGTAGTAGTTAGGGGGAGTCCGCAGAGGGCGATGCTGCCGTATTCTATTCGAGGATTACTATTGCTTGTACTGCGGTTTGGAAGTCCTTGGCTGGGAGGAAGGGTTTAAGTTTCCTCAGAGTATTGATTTGGAAGTTCGCTCCCTTTGTTGCCTTGCTGATATGTTGCTGCATGTTGAGATTGGTGTTGAGTGTTATGCCTAAGGATTTTGCTTAGTCCACGATGGTGGGTTGGACATTGAGTGCGGTTAGTTGTTTAAGCCAAATTTGAGTGGTGGAGATCTTCGCTGGAGGTGAGATCAGAAGGAACTCTGTTTTCAGGGCATTGAGTTTGAGATGATTATCGGCAAGCCAGGATTGGGTGCTTCTGATCGTTGAGTTCAGGAGCAAGATGTCTTTGGGGGATTGTACTTTGAGATAAAGTTGGGTGTCATCAGCGTACATGTGGAAGTGTACATTGGTTGCTTGTAGCAAGGTGGTGAGAGGTTCCATAACTAGGTTGAACAGAGTTGGGGATAGAGAGGATCCTTGGGGGACGCCTAGCGTTACAGGTATTGGCGAGGACATCAGTTTGTTGCTCTTGAATTTCTGCGACCTGTTGTGAAGAAAGGAAGTGAACCAGTTGAGAACAGTTCCAGATAAACCCGTTCTTGTGTTTAGTAGTTCTAGTAACTTCTCATGTTTAACGGTGTCGAATGCTGAAGAGAGATCAAGAAGGATGAGGAGGCAGGTGTCGTTTTGGTCTAGCATTTGAAGTGCGTCGTCAATTATGTGAGTCATAGCAGTTTCTGTACCGTGTCCTGCTCGGAAGCCTGACTGGTGAGAGTTGAGGAGATCAAATTGTTCAATGTGTTTAGTCAATTGTAGTTGTGCACATTTTTCCAACAGTTTGGCGAGAGTGGGATAATTGGTAATGGGAAGTAATTGTTGAGACCAGAGGGGTCGACTGTAGGTTTCTTTAGTAAAGGTGTGACTTGTCCAACTTTGAGGGAGTCAGGCATGCTTCCTTGTTGGAGAGAGCTGTTGATAATTTTAGTCCAGAGTGGGAGGAGCAAAGGGGTAAAGTCTTTTACAGTGGTAGCAGGAAGGGGGTCCGTGAGGTGATTGGATGGTTTCAAGGTGCTGAGCAGTTTGCTAATTTCTTCTTCCGAGTATGTGCCAAAGGTTGACCATGTAGCATTGTTTTTTGGTTCAATGGGTGCTATGCCCTGGGGTTTTGAGTAGAGGCTTGCGTCAATGAGGAGATCGCTCTTTATGTTGTCAGTTTTTTGGATAAAGAAAGCAGCAAAGTTTTCGCAGGAGGGTGCTTCACGCACAGTGCTGAGTGGTTGGGGTTAATCTTTGGATTGTGATCTGATTAGCTCAAACAGTTTTCTCGGGCGGTTTTTTGCTTGGTCGAGCTGGAGGCTGAAGAAATCTGATTTTGAGCGTTTTATTTTCCTGAAATAGGCGTTTCTCTTTTTCTTCAGAGCTTTTAGGTGCAGTGCAGAGGGATCTGATCTCCAGGTGCGCTCTGCCATTCGCATGTCTCGTCTATCCTCATTGAGACTCCCGTCATACCATGGATTGGAGATTTTAGTGGAGACTCTTTTTAGCTGCATAGGTGCAGCCTCATTAATTATTGTGGTCATAGTGTTGAGATAGTGGTCAGTCAGGGTTTGAACGTCCGTAGCGCCTGTCGGTGGGAGTAGGAGATTGCATCTGTGTGGAGGCAAAGAGCCTGGGTTGAGTTTTTTCATGTCTCTTTTCCAAACGTTGGGCTTGGAGGATTGAGCCGGGTTAACTTTAACTTTTTCATTGATGAAGAATGTGACAATATGATGATCTGGACAGTCACAGGGTTGGATAGACTACAGTTGGATAGTCCTCTTTGGAGATGATCAGGTCGAGGATAGAGCCTTTCTCGTGGGTCGGGCTGTTGCATATTTGGGTGAGGTCAAGGGCATCGAGGAAATTTTTAAGACTATTTACCACCGCGTCATTGCGATCGTTCCAGTGGAGGTTGAAGTCACCAAGGTATATTTGGGTGAGCTGCCGTCCGGAATTGGTTGAGATCAAATCCATGATTTGTTGAGAAAAGGTGAGGTTGTCCCTAGGTGGGTGGTAGATGCTGTGAAGAGAGCATATCGGTTTGCCCTCACTAATAATGTCGAGGCATATGTATTCCCAGGATGTTGGGGATGGTAGGGAGGTGGAGTTGACTTTCAGAACAGAGGTTGTTCCTGTAGATGCATGCGATTCCACCACCTATTTTGCCTGATCTGTCAAGCCTAATAATGTAGTAGTTGGGAGGAACCAGGATGTCTATTATAGGTGACGAAGATTCAGTTAGCCATGTTTCAGTCAGGATGATTAGGTCAAGGTCCAGCAATAAGAGGAGATCAGCAATGGCGGCGGAATGTTTCGAGGCCGATCTGCAGTTGAGGAGAGTGCATTTGAGACGGGGTGTGTTGAGGGTGGTAGAGGGTTCTAGAGAGAGAGGGACTTTTCTAAGGTTATTGGGGATGGAGAATCTGCTGTTTAGTGTGGGGGGTCTGAGGGGATTTGAGTGTATCGTGGGGATGGTGAGGTGTGAGGTGGTTGTGTGATTTTGGGGGGCTGGGTCATAGGTGCGGAGAAGGGTGAGTGTGTTGAGGTCAGAAGTAGGGTTGTGGGTGCGACGAGGGCGGTTGTTGCGATTGCGAGCTGGGATTGAGGTCCAGTGTGGGGAGAGTTGAGTGAGAGAGTTAATCGGAAGGGTGGGGGACAAGTTGGGAGGGGAGGTGTAGTTGTGTGAGGGGTTACAGGAGCGACGAGGGCGGTTGCTGCGATTATGCGCAGGGATTGACGCCCGGTGTGGGGCGTGTTGAGTGAGGGAGTCAGCCGGAGGGGTAGGGGACAAGTTAGGAGGGGAGGTGGAGGTGGGTGAGGGGTGTATGAGGTGTGTGGAGAGTAGTTCTTTGATGATGTGTATGTCTTCTTTGATCTGAATGAGGGTGGCCATGATGTTGTCCATCGTGGGATAGGTGGTGGAGGTGGGGGTGGCAGTCAGAGGTGAATGACTGACCAGGGAATTCGCGTGCAGGTGGGGGAGTGGGCTGGTGTTCGTGCAGGGCTGCGTTGTGTTAGTGTACGGGATGGTGTTAGGGAGGAGAGAGGTTTTGGGCGGGAGGGGTGTGGATGAGGTAGGGGGGAGGTTGGTGGTAAGAGTGAGGGCATTGATGGAAGGTGGGGAGATCAAGGTGTAGGCTGGGTGACAGTAGTGGTGGGGGTGCAGGAAGGGTAATGGGGGCTGAGAGTAGGAGGGAAAATGGGATTAGAGATGGTCCTGTTGTGGGGAGGGGGAGTTAAATTAAGAGAGGTGTGTTCTGCGTAGTTAGTTAGAGGGTAGTGGGGACTGAGAATGGGGGGATAAAGGGAGGGATTTGTCTATGGGAGTGTCGTTCTGGTGCTGAACTAGGTTAGATGAGTAGTGGGTGAGAGCTGTGCTGTCAGGGGAGAGCGGATTGTTAATGACAGCTGTAGGTGTGAGAGGAGTGTTGGTGGTATGTGTGGAGGTCCGAGGGTTGGTAGAAGGGGTGGGGGTGTGAGTGGTGTATGAGGGGGAGCGATCTGTGTCTGTGTTTGAAGCGTGTGTGGCAACTGCCTGGTGCTGAACTGGGATAAAGGGGTTGTGGGTGGGAGATGAGAGGTCAGGGGTGGTAGGTGTGTCCCTGATTGAGGAGTATGTAGTCGCGAACTGGCGTTGAAATAGGTTAGAAGGGTTGTGGGTGGTGGGAGCTGTGAGGTCATGGTTGGTGGGACTGGAGGAGATATGAGTGTTGGTCCGCGAATTGGAGAGGTGCTCTTTTAAAGTGGGGAACAAGTTGTCTAGAAGTTCCAGGTTCCTGTTTGTGGATTGAGATAGGACAATCCCGTTATTGTAAATAGTGATGGTGGCTCTGCCTGGAAAGAGTTGGGATGGTGTGATGGAGAGAGTTAGGCTGTGAGCGGATTTCCTGGTGGAGGAGACGGTGAGTAGGGTGAGGAACGCTTTTCTCCATTGAGCTCTGCGTGTGGTGTGGAAGATGATATTGGTGTTCAGGGTTCCATTGACCGGTGAGAAGTAGGTGTCAGCAAAGGGGGTTTCAGGGTGTGACCTAAGGAAGTTGTGTTTAAAGCGTTTAGCGGCTTTTTTGGTGAGTGTCGGTGGGTAGTTGATTTTATATGTGTGATTGCCGATAGGATCCATGTTGGGATGGTGGTTTAGGTGGGTATGGGAGAATGCACTATAGTGGTACACATGTGCAGAAAAACCAATACATAGAATAAAATTACAAAGTACAAAAGTGGCACTAGTGATCAACCAGCATAACCAAAATATAAGAGGTAGCTGTTGGTGTAATTCAGGAATAAAAAGTGAAATGGGTGCAGCTTACAGGAATAGAAAGAGATGGGCGCAGCTTACAAAAAGTGTATATAGATATGTGAGGTAGCGATCAGTGCAGTACAGGAATAAAAAGTGAGATGGGTGTAGCTTATACTAATGTATATAAATATGTGAGGTAGCGATCAATGCAATACAAGAATAAAAAAGTGCGATGGGTGCAGCTTATAATACTGTACAGTATACACATAAAAGTATAATATTAAAGATATAACGGACCAAAATACCGGTGCAAACAAAAGGCAGCATTAGTCAAAAAATGACAAAAGTGAGCAGCCAGAAATATTTGACGTAGCAATCGGTGCATTAAATACAAGTATAAGTATAATACTGCAATAAATGGCAGACACTCTGTAGTTGAGATTAGTCTAAAGAGGCCAGTTCATAGGTATGGTCATGTATTGAGAAGGACTAGTCCATGATGGCCGCCACAGAGAGAGCGAGACCACTTTAAAATGGCCGCCAGAATAGGGGAGATAGATACGATAGTCCTCTGTTAGTTGCTGTTTCTTTAGGAACAGGAAAGGGCAGAGCCAGTTTCTATCTGAGCAATCCCAGTTCCTATCTTGATGTGAGGGAGTCTTATCTCTATTATGGTGGTCTTGTGTGGAGGAGTCAGGCCGGGGAGCCTCGTGGGCCTCGTGGATACAGGAGGGGATTTATTGCTACAGTTTTATGGCCCCAGCCATTTTGAACAAAGGAAAAAGGAATGTGGACAAGCTAATCAGGGTGGATAAATACCTTCTTGTAGTTCTGCTCATCCAGTGCTTTGATGTTGCCAGCAAAGTGATGCATTTAACGGGGTTCTAGTCAGAAGGAGCACAGCAACAGTGTGCACAGCCAGGGCGGCTGGGCTGTAACCCCTTCGGACTCAATAGGTGTTATTGTATCCTCTAGTATCCAATCCGACTCAATAGGTGTTAATGTATCCAATTGTAACCAATCCAATTGTATCTCGATTGCCTGTTCCCCCTCTCCTGTAGATCTTGTAATTCCCCTAGGCAACGACGAGAAGCCGTGTGTATTCCAGACCGCCTCCGGGCTCAGGAGTCAGACATCTCCGCTGGTCGGCAGCGCAGCCCCTACAATCACCTCAGTTCTCGGCGCAGACGGGGCAGGCTCTAGTCGTGCGTTGTCCGTTGTCCCCCCTGGATCCCGTCCGCCTCACGTCTTCACTCCTTCCGTTCTCTGGGCGGTGGCGCCTCACCTCCGGTCACCTCCGACTCCCGTCGCAGGCGATGAAGGCTCCTGTTGTGCGTCGCTGTTCCTCTTGGTCCCGCCCACATCAGGGCTCCACTATGTTAGCTGCTGCTCCTGTTCCTGTGGAGGCGCATCACGCCTCCGCTCGCCTACCGCCTCCTGGGTCGACCTTCCAGACACAGTCGGGATCACCCGGCACCGCAGTAGCAGCAGACCAACCTCTGCAGCCGGTGCTGGTGGTGGCGCCCACAGGCATATTGGAAGCCTCTGATGGCAGACCGCTGATGTGTCCACCTTTACTTTGCTCGGCGGTGGTGTTTGCGGCGGGTCGGACACCTCCGCTGCACCGCCACAGCTTGTCTTGCAGGCACCTCCGGTGCACCGCCACAATTCGTCTTGCAGGCAGTCCGGTGCACCGCCCCAGCTCACAACGTGAACCACAGTGTGTCCGCAGCGTGCTCCAGGCAGCAAGCATCCGAGTCGTGCTCCGCCTCTGGCCAGGGGGATCCCAGGGTCCAACGAGGAAGGTGGGGGTGATTTACCCCCGCTGCGACTGAGGTTTTAAGAAAAAAAATCCTAACTTCCTTTTTTAAATGCATGTACATCTTCGGTCTCATTGTGCACCAATGAAAACTTTTCTTGGCACAATCAGGGATACGTATTGTTGCAAATCCTGCATAAATATCTTATTGCAATTGAAGATATAATGACAAATTTGAAGATACTTTGAGTTCTCCAGTATTGGGGTATCTGTCGTAGATTCACATGCCTTAATCATTCCCCATCATTCCCCGTCATCGGAGTGGGAGTCTCGCGGTACATAAAGCAATATTTATGCATAATATAACCATAATATAGATAACATAGAACCAGGAAGTAGCCAGAAACTAAAAGAAAAAAACGTCCACGTTTATGACTTGTCAAAGCCATTATATACAGTCCGAACTGCAGCCAATCAGGCGACAGCACCCTCCAGAATGTTCGCCTCAGTGGCTCAGGCTCTCAGATTTCCTACCGCATGTCGTGTGATGGGAGTCTCCCTGAGCTCTACTCGGTACTTTTCAATTTCCTTTAGGAAGTCTTCATTTCATGATGTCTACATCTAAGAAATCTCTTTCGACCTTGTGAGTCTTGTGAGAAGCTCTGGCTGTATTCTGAAGACCCCCACAAGAAGTGCATTTACTGCTTGTATCCTGATCAACAGATGAGACAGCAAGATCTGTAGAACCTTCCCTCAAAAAACCCTCAGACAGAGAAGGACGTCTACTTCTGTGGCTACAGAAGATTAAAGATCAAGACAACCCCTTATCTGATGTGGGGAGTGTTGCCTCTGGCACAACTATGTCCTCTAGGAATAGGATTGCTGAGGAGGATTTCTCTTCTCCTGGGGCTAAGGTGTTGAAAAACACACCACTAAGGGTGCTGAATTGCCTTCCACCTCAAAGGCTCCTCCGCCTTCTAAGAGTAAGCCTCTGCCTACTACGCCCCCGAGAAAAACTGCGAAGTCTCTGACTTCAGAACGAGTTTCTGAGAAGGATTTACCTCAGAAAAAGGTTCCTTCGTCGAGGACATCGACAACATCTTTGTCGACGAAGCCTACCGTCGATGCTACGCCGACTACGACCTCTTCGCTGAGACCTCAGATGATCATGTTGTCTGCATCATCACTGTCGATGCTGGTATCAGTCTCCTTGAAGCCAATCTCGTCGACTAAGGAATTAAAATCTACTGCCGACGTTCCTTCGACAACGAAGATTAGAAGGCTGCCTCGTCGTCGAAGGCTGCCTCGTCGTCGACTACTTCCTTGACACCAGCCTCATCGGCGCTACAATTATCTTCTTGCACAACGTTGCAGCTTTGGTCAGCGTCTACGGCCAGGCACCTTCTACACCGTTTACGACATCTTCGCACTTGCCTCTATTGACAACAGCATCTTTCTTGCTGCATAGGCGTGGATCTTCATTGGAGGCCCTCTCTCCACTTCATATTTCCCCAACTAAGTTACCTCTGGAGTTACCTGAACAGCCGCTGGATTATGGAAACGATGATAAGGAATCCGAAGAGGATGACGGATTTCGCACTGCCAGGAGCCCTTCAGAATTAATCATTAAATATCACAAGGAGGATCAGGATGATAATTCTTCCCCAGAGACTGTTGGTCCAGCTCCAGATGCGATCCCTACGGCACAAATGCCTTTGGCTCCGTTAAATAATTTACAGTTCATGTTGGAGGGAAACTGCGATAATCATCCATCTGAATCGCCTTTGTCTGTTCCACCAACACCTGTTCCTCATACATCCTCTTCTGCATTGAGGTCACCAAGACCTCCTCCTCCGGTGCCTTCTCATCATTCTCCTGATGCTCACACCTCGGTCGACGATAGGGAGGAGGCAGAATTGGACGACAGATCACTTCTTACGGAGTGGGACGATTACCAGATACAAACTCTGTCTCCTTCAACTCCGGCTCCCTTTGATTCTCCCCGGAGGTATTTATCTTCTTATGGAAAGGGCAACACAAGGATTCTGTGACTTTTCGAGATGACTGTGGGCAAGATGGCGGCGGCTCCCTAGACCGCTGTGAGACGCCCTCTGACCAGTGCCTCATTCTATGGGCTAGGAGGTGTTCAGCAGAAATGGGACCGGCATAGCGGAAAGAGACTTTATACAGAGCAAGTTTGAAAATCGCGTGGTGAATACTAAAGAAACACGAAGATATCATTACATGTGGGGCAGTTGATACAAATAATGCATGGAACCTACCCGGCAGGAATAGCTGATCCATCATCTTTAACAGGGTGGTCCCGCTCACATCTGCATCTGGTGGCCTCGGTTCTCGGTTTTGCGTTGCTGAGACTCTTTTTGCGGCTCCAAACATGCAAGGAACTTGCCAGTGACCAGGACGAAGGCAGTAAAATACAGAAGCAATCTACCATCGCTTCAGGGACGGACTCTGCTGGCCTCACTGAATAGATGGCCCCGAAAAATGCAACGGCGGTCGCAGGCGCCTCCAAAACTCGAGCGGCTAAACAAGCTCTCCGCGACCTCAAGCTGGCAGCAAGACGCGCTGGTGGCTCTTTCACAGATGAAGCTATCGGCCCCGATGGTGTACAATTGCAGACACACCAGAAACATTCTAAGGCGGCAAAAACACCTCCCACACCGGGCCCGGGCCCCTCGGTGGTAGATCTACTCCGAAAACCGCCTGCCGGTCCCGCTCCTGCAGTGGTTGCTCCCTCCCCCTTCGCTCGCCACGCAACAAGCGGGACGCTGATTGCAGCGGCTCCCGCAGTTCTCACCAGTGTGGATTCGCCGTCGGTTCCTCCTGCAGCCTCGGCCTCTGGAGCGGGTGCCTCAACAGAAGCTGACCCAGCCGCGCTGACACAGGGGACTGCAAACATCCGGAAGGATGGGGCGCCAAGGGACATACCAGGAGTGCTTGGTACAGTAACATTTCCAGCAAAGCCAATAACGCAAGCAACGCCAGCAGATGGGCATGGGCCAGCTCAGGGAGATCAGGAACCGATCCAGAAGGAAGGTAGGCCTGCAGCTGAATCGCACCAAACACAGGCTACTGCTACACCCACCCTCCCTAATACCATATCTTCTTTGAGCCTCAATGCCACAGCACTAAATCCAATGCAGCCCCAGACTAGTATTTCGCCTCCTGAAGAAACTTTCTCTCCTAGCCTGATTAATGAGGATGCCAACTCTCTGCTGCATCTAGACAACGAGCAGGTTTTAGCGGCCCCTCCGTTCGATCTTAAGGGGGGGGACGGGCATAGCTTCGGATACAGACAAGGAACCGTCTGAGTTTTTTACCATCTCTTAGGGGCTTGAGGATCCCAGATGGTCTCATGCCCTGGATACAGACTCAGACTCCTACTCCTACTCTGATCTTCATACTGGCTCTAACATTAGCTCACAGGACAGCGACCCTGACGCTGCCTTAGGTGAATCCAGAGATGGGAGGCATACAGTGTTAAGAAAGAAAAGGAGCCATCATGGCGCCGCTGGATTACTTTGGGACTACTCTCCAGCAATAGCTTCTAGCTCGCAGGTTCCCCCCCCTAGAGTCCATATCGAAGGTACTCCCTCTCTTGAGCAGCAAAATGCCACTCTAACATCTGTTATGGACACGGTGCTTCAAGCGATAGCTTCCCATAGAGAACAGACTTCAAAGGATATGCGTAGGGCTCAACAAGCACTACACAAGGTTCAAGGCGTAGTGCGTAAACTCTCCAAGTCAGTTGCAGCCTCTAACACAAGATTGATCGATATGGAGGATCGCATAGATGTAGTTAAGGAGTTTTTTAAGGGGGATGACATAGGACAGTGGTTTAGGGCATATGAGGTAGCCATGTCCTCCCACCGGGTCCCTGACAAGGATTGGGGAGCGGGGTTGTGGGGGAGGTTCCTTAGCGAAGGGCGGGACACCCTGCTAGATTTGCCCACTGAAGAACAGAAGTCCTATCCCCGCATGAAAGGGGCCTTAATGACCAGGTATGGGCTTACCCCTGAAATGTACAGACAGAAGTTCAGGGGGTATGGAAAGCGTCCTGGGAACACGTATGTGGAGTATGTGACCGGTTTTTGCAGAGCACTGGATGGTTGGGTGACGGGTAGCAAAGTGAATGATTTTCAGGGGCTTTTTGATTTAATTGCATGGGAGCACTTGTCTGAAAATTGTTTTCCTGAGCTACGCCAGCACCTGATTGATAGCAAGCTGTCCAACCCGAGGAAGCTTGCTGAGGAGGCGGACCGCTGGCTCAGCACCAGGGTCCACAAGGGTCCAGTGGGAGACTCAGCCAAGGGTGGGCAGGGTCCCCAGCAGAAGAGTGGGGGGGACAGGGGTAAACAAAGAGGGTTCCAGCGAGGCCCCCAAAGTAATCCCCAAGGGAACCAGCACCGAGGTTCTCAGCCTCCCCCCACCCCCGAAGCAGACTGGGGCCCCGACAGGTAGGCCTGTTCCAAAGGGGCCCTTCAATTGTTACAGATGTGGTGACCCGGGTCACATTGCCACTGACCCTAAGTGTCGCCTGTTTGGTAAATCAGCACCCACTGGTGCTCCGCCCCGGCAAGTAGCTAGTGTTAATTTGGGGGAAGAGGTAGTAGTCCCTGGGGGTGGAGATCCTGTCCAGATGACCCTAGTCTCTTTAGGAGACAGTGAGATGGTCCCTGAGAACTACCTGCCCTCTAACACTAAGAAATATGGGCAGGTGGTGACCATCAATGGTAAGAAAGCAGAGGCTCTTAGAGATACAGGAGCCAGTGTGACTGCAGTGAGGCAGCACCTGGTGTCTCAAGAGCAGGTTGTACCCCATGCCTACTGTAGGGTTATCAATGCTGATAATTCAGAGAGTCAGTGTCCGATGGCTCAAGTTCCCTTCGAGTGGGGGGGGGGTCTCTGGTACTCTGCAGGTCTGTGTGAGGAAAACCATGCCTGTAGACTGTTTGCTAGGGAATGACTTGGAACACTCCCCTTGGGAAAAGGTGGAGAAGACGACTCACCTGAGGATGTTGGGTCTGCCTGACTGGGCGTGCGTGACCACTCGGTCGATGGCAGCCAGTAGGGGTGCTCAAGAGATCTTGGAGCCTGAGGGAGAGTCCCAGGAACCGGCCTTGGAGAGAAGGAGCAGGGGGCGTGGGAAACCGGCCCCTGAAGTTCCCACGGTCCAGGAGGAAGCAGACCTTGAGGGGGATGCCCTGGAGCCTACAGGGGAACAGATTGCTGAACTGGGGGGCCTGCCTGAGCTGACCCATTGGCAGCAAGAAGGAGGCCCCTCCAGGGAGGAATTCTGCAGGGAGCAGAAAGATTGCCCTTCTCTCGTGGGTATGCGGCAGCAGGCTGCAGACCAGGCCAATGGTGTTCAGGCCAAAACACATTATGTGTACTGGGAGAATGACCTCCTGTATTCAGAACCTAAGGCTGCTGAACCTGGGTCAGCCCGTGTGCTGGTGGTACCCCAGAAGTTCAGAGCCTTCCTACTGGGGCTGGCTCATGATGTGCCATTAGCAGGACATTTGGGGATGGACAAGACCTATGACGGGCTTGTCACCCACTTTTATTGGCCCCAAATGCACAAGAGCTCAGATGCTCACTGTAGATCTTGTCAGACTTGCCAGGCAAGTGGTAAGAGCGGAGGGAAGCACAAGGCTCCTCTGCAGCCCTTCCCCGTGGTCGGTACGCCATTCCAGCGAGTGGGTATTGACATTGTTGGGCCTCTGGACCCCAAGACAGCCATGGGCAATAGGTTCATCCTGGTCTTGGTGGACCATGCCACCCGGTACCCTGAAGCCATCCCTCTGAGGACAGTGACGGCCCCCGTGATGGGACGGGCACTGATGGGAATTTTGTCACGAGTGGGATTCCCTCTAGAGGTGGTGAGCGACAGGGGCACCAATTTCATATCCAAGTATATGAAATCCCTTTGGCAAGAGTGTGGTGTGGTGTAACATACAAGTTCACCACCCCTTACCACCCCCAAGGAAATGGGTTGGTTGAGAGATTCAACCGAACCCTAAAAGGCATGATCATGGGCCTGGAAGGTCCAATGAGGCGTAAGTGGGACGTCCTCTTGCCATGCCTTCTCTTTGCATGTCGTGAGGTGCCACAGAAGTCCCTAGGGTTCAGCCCCTTTGAACTGCTGTACGGTCACCCAGTGAGAGGACCTCTGAGTTTGGTAAAGGAAGGCTGGGAGCAATCTCCCAGGAAACCTCCCCAGAATGTATACAGTTACATGCTGGCCTTCAGAAACCAGACCAGGCGATTCAGGAAACTTGCTGAGGCAAACCTAGAATCCAGCCAGGAAGAGATGAAGCGGTGGTACGACCAGAATGCCACTCTGGTAGAGCTTCAGCCTGGACAAAAGGTGTGGGTCTTGGCCCCAGTGGAGCCTTCTGCACTTCAGGATAAGTGGACAGGTCCATTTGAGGTTGTGGAGCGCAAGAGTCCAGTAACCTACTTGGTGGACATGCAGTCTCCCAGGAACCCTTTGAGGGTCCTACATGTTAACCGCCTTAAGCCCCACTTGGAGAGGTCCGAAGTGGGCATGTTGTTGGCAACTGATGATGGAATGGAGGAGGAGACTGAGCCTCTTCCTGACCTCTTGGTAGCCTCTGAGAAAGATGGGTCAGTGGATGGAGTTAACCTCTCACCCACCCTGACGCCTGAACAACAGGATGACTGCCGCCACTTGCTGGGGCAGTTTCCAGATCTGTTCTCCCTGATTCCTGGTGTCACAGATTGGTGCGTCCATGATGTGGACACAGGAGACAGCTTACCTGTGAGGCATAAGGCCTACAGAGTAACTGACAGGGTCAGAGCCTGCATAAAGGAGGAGGTCTCCAAAATGCTTGCTCTTGGGGTGGTTGAGTCCTCCAGCAGCCCTTGGTCCAGCCCCGTGGTCTTGGTCCCAAAGGCTGCTGCGCCGGGAGCCACACCTGAACTCCGGTTCTGTGTGGTCTACAGAGGGCTCAATTCGGTCACCAAGACTGACGCGCACCCCATCCCCAGAGCTGATGAGCTCATTGATCGGCTAGGGGCTGCCCGGTTCCTCAGCACGTTTGATTTAACGTCTGGGTACTGGCAGATCGCCTTGACCGATAGGGCAAAAGAGAGGTCAGCATTCTCCACAGCAGATGGGCATTTCCAGTTCCGGGTTATGCCATTTGGGATGAAGAATGCCCCTGCCACCTTTCAGAGGTTGGTCAACCAGGTGTTAGTTGGGCTGGATGAGTTCAGTGCCGCCTACCTGGATGACATCGCAGTGTTCAGTGGCACCTGGCCAGAACACCTGCGCCACCTCTGGGAAGTGTTGATGGCCCTGCGCAGAGCAGGCCTCACAATCAAGGCCAGCAAGTGCCAGATTGGGCAGGGTTCAGTGGTGTACTTGGGACACCAAGTGGGGAGTGGCAAGGTGGCACCCTTGCAACCCAAAATTGAGACCATCCTGGCTTGGGAACCCCCCCCCCCCCAAGACCCAGACTGCAGTGAGAGCCTTCCTGGGGCTCACTGGGTACTACAGGAGGTTTGGCAAGGGCTATGGCACTATTGTGACCCCCTTGACAGAGCTGACTTCTAAGAAGCAGCCCAGGAATGTGATTTGGACTGACACCTGTCAGAAGGCTTTTGACACCCTGAAAATTGCCATGTGCACGGCGCCCGTGCTCTTGACTCCTGATTTCTCCAAGGGATTTCTAGTGCAAACAGACGCTTCAGAGCATGGTGTAGGGGCTGTTCTCTCACAGATGACTGAGGAGGGCTGGGACCACCCTGTAGCCTTCATCAGTAGGAGGTTACTTCCCCGGGAAAGTAGGTGGAGTGCAATAGAGCGAGAAGCATTTGCTGTGGTCTGGGCGCTGAAGAAGCTAAGACCCTACTTGTTTGGGTCTCACTTCCGGGTTCAGACAGACCACAGGCCCCTCAGATGGTTGATGCAAATGAGGGGTGAGAACCTAAAACTGTTGAGGTGGTCCATCTCCCTACAGGGTATGGACTTCACGGTGGAACACCGCCCTGGCACAGATCACGCCAATGCTGACGGTCTGTCCAGGTATTTCCGCCTTAGTGATGAGGAACTCCCTGGGGAAGGGTAGTTCTCCCCACATTTCGGCTGGAGGGGACACGTGTTAGACCTGGCACCTTGGCGTGAGTTTCCCTTCCACTTTTTGCTGATGTGCCTCAGATGTTTTTGCTGGTGTCCGCTGCTCAGGGCACTGCGCCACGGCCAATCCGTGCCGCAGTGCAAGTGCTCCCAATGTAAAATGTAACTGTGATTGGTATACCTGATTGGTTCATTGGATTTACTGTCAGTCCCCAGTAAAGTGCACCAGGAGTGCCAGGGCTTGTGAATGCCAATACTGCTAGTGGGCCTGCAGCGCTGGTTGTGCCACCCACAGAAGCAGCCTGTTAAAATGTGTCTAGGGTCTGCCACTGCAGACCCTGCGTGCAGTCTGGTACTGTCATGCTGGCTGGGCAAGTGCACACACTTGCCAGCCCCTAAACCTTCCCTTGACTTCATATTAGTCACCCCTATGGTAGGCCAAAGGGCAGGGTGCATTGTAAGTGTAAGGTAGGACATGCTCTGATGTGTGTGGCATGTCCTAATAGTGAATTACAGCCAAATTCGTTTTTCACTATTGTAAGGCTACCTGCTCCCTTTAGGCCAGAATGGGCTGCTGGAATTATTACACTCTATAATCCCAGCAGGCTCAGGGAACATGGTAGAAATTAATGTTTAGTATGCCTGAACTCAGAATAATAAAATACTTCTTTTAGTAAAGTTTATTTTAATATCCTGTGTTTGCAAATGCTACTTTTAGAAAGTTAGCATTTGCTTGCCTAACCATTTCAGCCCACCTCTGATAGTTTGTGTATCTGACTGTCTGGAATGTGTGAGTGACAGGGCTGGGTGATGACAGGTGGTGAATGCAAGGATTACACCTTAGTGGGAGGTAGGAGTGCCCCATGACTCTTAATCAGGCTGTGCTCTGCCACCACAATGCTGGCTCCGCCCCCCTGGGGGGCGACTGATGACTCAGCCTGCACCTGGCCCAGGAAGGGCGAAGCACCATCAACGAGGTACTTCTGGCTGCCCCTGTCCACACAATGCTGGCTCCACCTCCTGTGGAGCGTCTGATGTGCCTGCCCCTCACACTGAAAGAAACAGCCAGGGACAGCCACTCAGAGTGCTCCACCACTGAAAGGGATTATGCAGAGGCCCCCCTGGCCTGAAAAGACAAAAGAAATGCCATATAAATATAGGAGCCCTGCTCCTTGTAAATCAGATCCTGCTTGTGAACCAAGACGCCCCCTCTGCCTGAGGAGAAGGAACCAAAGGAAGCTGAAGGAGAGAGAGACTGTCCCTATCCTGGGGGACTAAACCTGCAGTGGGAACCTTGCTGCCAAAGGAGAGGAAGAACCCTTTTGAAAGACTTTGCTTATTTACTTTCTACAAACTCTTGTGCTTACTCGCTGATCTCCAAGGGCCTGGAAGTGAGCTGGCCCCCTGACCTGAGCCCCAGGACCATTGGGCTCTCCCCCCTCCTTCGACCCAAGCTGCTGGGCTTGCTGAGTTCGTGCCCCGCTGAAGGCCGTCATTTGTGTGCACCCCGTGAAGATTGTGTGCCTTGAAGTGCTTGGAGCCGTGCCGTGGCCGCCCTGACCCGTGTGCCGCCGCTGATCGCAGCCGCCGCCACACCGTGTCCCCAGGCGCCGCCCCGCACCCTGCCTCCACCCATCTCTGAGGAGAAGTGCACCGTCCGCCTTTCAGCCCCCACAAGCTCCCGGTACCCGAGTGAGCAGATTGTAAGGTGCGTGCCCTTGAGCGTTTGCTCCGCACCGCACCTTGCCCCTGAGGCTGCGCCGCACCAGCTGACCGGCCGGTACAAGTTGTGCCCGCTGCTGGGTGCCGCCGCACTGCCTCCCCTCTTGCCTGTTCACTCCTACCTCCGGACTGTGCCTCCCCAGCCAGTACAGTGCGTACAGCCAAGGAGTACTGCACTGCACCGGGAGAAACCCACGAGGCTGCGCCACTTCTGAAGGAGCTGCCCTGTACGACAGGTGCGAGCTGCTTTGTGTGCCCCCGCCGAAGGATTTCTCCCTCAAGCTTCGTGTCGAAGGGACGCCCACGCCAGGACATAGACAGCGCCCCTGACAGCCCGCAGAGCCCCTCGGAGGCCCCGCTCCAGCGCTGCACATCTTGACGCCGCCTCGAGCCGAGTCCCCCCCTCAAGGCGCCCTGCTGAGCCGTCCCGGTCCACAGCTGTTCCCAGCATTTGTCCGTGGCAACCCCCCCTTCAAGGTACTGTAAAAGTGTGTGCTCGAGGGCGCAGTCGAGGACTCGAAGGTCCGCCCCTCGTGGCATCTGTTTCTGGATGTTAACCCCTTGCAGGGCCTGATAAGCTGCTGATGCCCCAGTAACACGAAGCGCACAGAGCAGCGCCTTGAAGCCAAACATCTTTGAGTTAAAGAAACTGACCCTAAGCAACTTTTAATCCAGAATTCTGTCGCAATCGCTTTGGAGGGCATTTAAACCTGTCCCCCCTTATTTATGAAAGACGCTTTGCTGACAGAGCCTTGTTTTAAGGAGATCTGAAACTTATTTGTCTCCTTTACTGATTTCAAGACGCTTTGCTGAGGGACCTGTATTTTTAAGTAATGCTTCAATTGAAATATTGAATAGCCAAGAAAGTATCCATTCCAACACTGAGAAGAGTATTGTGTGCATCCTAATTGAATGTTATTTAAGGTCTTGTGATAAGTCTCCAAATCTATTATTTTTACATAAAGTACCAGTATTTTTATACATACCACAGCCTGGTGTCCATTTGTGGGGGGTCAGTGTTATTTACTGTGTGTGATTATAAATGCTTAACTTAATGCGCCCTAGAGATTAGCCTTGACTGCTCACGCCACGCAACCTAGAGGGTGAGTAGGGGTTATTCTTAAAGGGTAGTTCCCTTGCCCTGACTAGAGGAGAGGGTCCCTGTTTGTCACAAGTGCATACTTGCGCCAACCAGAGACCCCCAATTCTAACACATAGTAATTAATGAAGCCGAAGCCACTGTTGTTAAGGAGCAAGTAGATGCTCATGATGCAGAACTTAAGGACGTTAGATGGATACTGGAGGAAATGGAAAATCGTATGCGACGCAATAACCTCAGAATACTGGGTATTCCAGAAAAAATTGAGGGTGACAATATACACGTATTTGTGATCCAGCTATTCAAGGATACATTTCCCGAGTTGGCCACATGGAACTGGGAGCTTGAAGTCCAACGTGTCCACAGAACACCGTTTACACTAAGGGCTTCAATCTCGCAGGGCAAATATCCTAGGGCGATCTTAGTATATTTTGGAAATTTTCTTCTCCGCCAAGCTATCGCTGAGAAAGCAAGACCAGATGCCCATCGGACTAGAGGTGATATCTCATACTTTGTTAGGCCTGATTTCTGCCACACTACAGTGGAGCGGAGGTGGCGGCTCCGTCAACTGATCAAGCCCTTTCTGGAGAAAAAGACTCCGGTTTATCTGAATAATCCAGCCACGCTAAAAGTTATCTATAAGGGCCAAGACAAGTTCTTCACCTCGGAAATCAAAGCAAAGGAGTTCCTAGACAGTTTGACCTAAAGCCGCATCTAATCATCTCTCTATGACACTGGGTCTTACTGTGCAAAACTTGGTGGAAATTAACCCAACCGACTGATATACAAGTCCAGGATCTAGAAATCCATTTGACTCCGGGAATAGCTGCAAAAGTATCCATAGTGGTAGTACATATATGATTTTTCCTAACTGGTTTGGGGACTATTTTTTCTCTTAGATTCAGAGGTAGATAGCGCCTCATCTGTACTGATTGTTTCTGGTAGGGTCTTTAATGCTCTCTATAAGGTCCTATATAAGGTTCCATTTTCTTTTTATTTTTTATACTTGTTTTCATTTGTTTTGCACCTCTTTCTTAGCCCATTTAAGGGTTGTTAGAAGATATAAGATTTATATGTGTGGCACTGGGTAGGGGTGTCTCTCCATCACAACAGACTCTAGTTAGAGTCTAAATGCCTCATTGGGTGGCATGTAGGGGGAGGGGACTGGGGAGGGGGGCGGTGGTAAAGGGGGTGAAGGGGGGGGGGGGGGAAATGTATAAAAATGAGCAAATTCATTCGAAAGTTAAAATATGTGCAAAGATTCTACTTTGATGGGTGCCAGTGTGGCAGAAAGCAAAGAACCAGTATAAAATACAAGGCTAGCTGTTGCTTATGTGATCAGGGTATTAAAACCGGGATAGGCTTTCATCATGTCAAATGGGGGAGAGTGAGCCTTTGTACGTGGAATGTGGCAGGCCTCAATGATAGAAGCAAAAGGGCCCAGTTATTTCAACTAACACGTCAGAACCCAGTAAATATACTGTGCCTGCAAGAAACACACATCGCAGATGCTGACAGAGAATTACTTAAATCTGAAAGAGACACGTTAGTGATAGATTCCTTACCTTAGAATATCCCAAGGCGTCGACTGGATCCGGAAACTTTTGCGTAGCAATACCCCTGTGCGCCGGTAGGCGTTGTCTGCGGCTCCGCGTCCGTCGTCGGCGTCGTGAGCGCCGGAATGACGTCAGAGTACTTAGACGGCGCCCATGCGCGCTGACGTCAGTTCTTCTTTTTTCCGCGCCAGCTAGCGCAGATCCGGAAGAAGCTCTACCCCCAGGCAATTTTTGACTGAACTTTTTGATCTTTTTGATCTCTCATTTTGTCGAGTTCTCGACTCTATCGGTGCCAGGGATGCCCGGGTTCAAGCCTTGCTCGAAGTGCGATCGACTGATGTCGGTCACGGACCCCCATCACCGGTGCCTGAAGTGCTTAGGCCTCGACCACGCCCACGACGATCGGACCTGCTCCGACTGCCGGGCCCTGACATTGAAGGCTAGACGGGAGCGGTCCCGCAAGCGACTCGAGCTGAGGCAGTCGGCCCGCGCCGCTCCAGGTCCCAGTCCCGGTCCCACGGGAGGTCGAGGGACAGGTCGGGAGGTCGGAGTCATCAAAGCTCCGGAAGTGGACACCGATCGTCTGGTTCCAAGTCCTCAGGTAAGAGGCCTGAGAGGTCGGAGCGACGTCATCGATCCTCCGACCCGCCCCGCCGCTCGCACGATGCGGCCGGGGGCTCGGGCGACACCGCCCACGCGGCTCTGCGGGAGTTGCAAGCGTCGCCGCCTGCCCCACATCTTCGGGTCCCTAGGCACGGTGCGACGCCGGAGGAGGTCGAGAGGTACCTCTTGGCCATGAGGGCCCTCCCTCCTCAGTTGGTTCCCGTGGCGCCTTCGGGCCGATCGGTTCCGTCTGGAGGTCCTTCCGGGTCGGGGGCTTTGGCCCCGACGCCGTCGGGTGCTTTGGCTCCGACGCCGCTGGCGACTTCCGTCTCGGCGCCGCATTACCTCACTGCATCCGGTTCCGGATCTGGGACCTCGCCGGTCGACCCTACGACCTCGCCGGCGCTGTCCCTTCAGGTGTCGCCCCCGGCGGCCAAAGTGGTTGCCGCCCCCAATGTTTCCTGCGGTCCTACTCAGGCGCCGGAAGGGCACCGCTGGGCGCCGATTCCGACGGCCTTTAGGGATTTTTATCTCCACGAGGAGGCCCTGTCTGCTAATCCTGGTTTCCAGGACACAGGTGACGAGGAAAATTGGGAGGGGTCCGAGGACCCTCTGGCACAAGATTCCCAGTCACAGCAGGACTGGACATATGAGCTTGGGGAGGCCAGTGGTATTGACACATCGCCAGACACTGGATTTACCACGCTTCCGACTGTGGCTTCGGAGGCGGGTTCTACTTATAGCGTAGTGTTGACGAAGGCAGCTAAGGCCTTAAACCTTAAGCTCCCCGTCGCGGGCGTGAGGACTAATCTCCTCACTGAGGTCCTCACACCGCATTCAAGCTCTGTGGAGCCCCTGCTGCCGTTCAATGAGGCCTTATGTGACGTTCTTCTGGGCACTTGGTCCAAGCCCGCCACAGGCCCGCCTGTGGATAGGAACGTGGCCAGACGCTACCGCCCGGCCCCGGGCGACCCATGCTTTTTGTCCACCCATCCCACCCCGAGAGTCTGGTCATCCAGGCCTCAAACTCCCAGACCGCATTCCCGTCGGCCCTGCCCGACAGGGAATTCAAGAGATATGAACAGTTCGGGAAGAAGGTTTTCTCGTCTGTTAGCTTAGGGCTGCGGTCTGTGACTACCGCCTGTCTCTTGGGCTGCTACACCCACACTCTGTGGGACACAGTTGCGGAGGTGTTGCCAAAATGCCCGGAGGAGGTCCAGGCTAAACTCGGCCAAGCCCTTGCGGACGGCCGAGATGCAGCACGCTTTTCTATCCGGTGTGGGCTGGATACAACGGACTCACTGGGCAGGGCGATGGCAACGACGGTGGCGGTTCGACGCCACGCCTGGTTGAGGTCCGCCAACTTCTCGGCCGATGTCCAGGCCACACTCCTGGACATGCCGTTTGATGGCCGTCGCCTCTTCGGCGACAAGGCAGACCATGCGCTGGAACGCTTCAAGTACTCCAGGGCTACGGCCAAGTCCTTGGGCCTCACGGCCCCACGCCAGCAAACGGGTGCCTTTCGCTCCTTTCGTGGCCACGGAAGGGGCGCCCCACCACGTACCGTCAGCCACACACCGCAGAATGTCCAGCAGCGCGGTGGCGGATGTGGAAACCGCCGTGGCGGCGGTCGGGGACTGCGGCGAGGCCAGTCCACACCTCCCTCAGCAGCACCTGCCTCAAAACCTTCCTAGTCCGAGTTTTCAGGCCCATGTGACGCCTGTGGAGGGCAGGGTTCGCCATCACCTCTCCCACTGGCACACAGTCACTTCGGACAGGTGGGTGCTGCAGATTGTCCGAAGGGGCTACTCCCTCCCCTTCGAGGCATCCCCTCCATCCATGCCACCGCAATACCACCGCGTGTCGGGGGATCACTTGCAACTTCTGCAAGAGGAAGTCACGGCCCTCTTGGCCAAGAGGGCCATCAAGCGCGTTCCTGGGCCAGAAGTAGGGTGTGGATGTTACTCCCACTACTTTCTGGTGCCCAAGAAGGGCAAAGGGGGCCTACGCCCTATCTTGGACTTGCGGAACGTCAACGGCTTCCTCCGGACGGAGAAGTTCAAGATGCTGACCTTGGCTCAGGTCCTGGCTGCCCTGTACCCGGGAGACTGGATGGTAGCGTTGGACTTGCAGGACGCCTATTTTCACATCCCCGTCCTGCCGGCCCACTGGCGTTACCTGCGGTTCACGGTAGGCCAAGAGCACTTTCAGTTTACCGTGCTCCCCTTCGGCCTTACCAGCGCCCCACGGGTGTTCACGAAGGTGATGGCGGTGGTCGCAGCTCATCTGCGCAGGCAGGGGGTATCAGTCTTCCCCTACCTCGACGACTGGTTGTTGAAGGCGGGCTCGCCCCAGACAGTCGTCAGCCACCTCCAGACTACGGCCGACCTCCTGCACCTGCTGGGGTTCTCCATCAATGTGCCGAAGTCACACCTGTGTCCCTCTCGGAAGCTCCTCTTCATCGGAGCGGTTCTCGACTCGGCGCAGTTTCGGGTTTTCTCACCCGAACAGCGGGTTCGGGATATTCAGGCTCTGGTTCCCATCTTCCAGCCGTTATCCCGAGTCTCTGTCAGGTTGACGCTGCGGCTTCTGGGGCTGATGGCCTCCTGCATCCTTCTGGTGCGTCACGCCAGGTGGCGGATGCGGGCTCTGCAGTGGGACCTGAAGTTTCAGTGGGCCCAGCATCAGGGCAACCTGTCCGATCATGTCTTGATCTCGGAGGGCACTGCGAGACAACTGCAGTGGTGGCTCACGGACCGCGACTGGGTCAGTGGCAGATCCCTCTCCCTGCCCCACCCGCAGCACGTAGTTGTGACGGACGCGTCCCTCCAGGGCTGGGGAGGCCACATGGGAGAGGCGGAGATCAGAGGCCTCTGGTCTCCGGCGGAGTCCCGGCTCCATATCAACCTGTTGGAGCTTCGGGCGATTCGTCTAGCACTGAAGGCATTCCTCCCCTCTGTCCGGGGAAGTGCAGTGCAAGTGTTCACCGACAACACCACCGCCATGTGGTACTGCAACAAACAAGGCGGAGTGGGGTCGTGGACCCTTTGCCAGGAGGCTCTGCGCCTATGGCAATGGCTGGAACATCAGGGCGTGACCCTGGTGGTTCAACACCTGGCAGGCTCTCTGAACGCCAGGGCGGACAAACTCAGCCGTCGGTGCATGATGGATCACGAATGGCGTCTGAACTCGGACGTGGCGCAAGGTCTCTTTCAGCAGTGGGGAGAGCCTTGGTTAGATCTATTCGCCACAGAAGAGAACGTGCAATGTCATCAGTTCTGCGCGTTGGAATTTCCAAGGCGGCACTCGCTCGGAGACGCTTTTTGTCGTGAGTGGAGCTGCGGTCTGTTGTACGCCTTTCCGCCTATACCACTTCTGCCCAGAGTGCTGAAGAAGATCAGGCACGACCGGGCCCAGGTTATCCTTGTGGCTCCGGACTGGGCACGAAGATACTGGTATCCCGAGCTACTCTGCATGTCAGTCGATTCCCCCGATGCGTCTGCCTCTTCGGGAGGACCTTCTGTCACAGCAGCAGGGGACGGTCCTGCACCCGAACCTGTCCAGTCTCCACCTACAAGCTTGGAGATTGAGCGGCGGCAGTTGAGGCCGTTTGACTTGCCTCCCGAAGTCTGTGATATCATTCTGGCAGCCAGGCGTCCCTCTACAAAGTCGGTATACGCCTGCAGGTGGAACAGATTTGTGGCATGGTGCACAGCAAAGGCTGTGGATCCTCTCTCTGCACCCCTTTCGGAAGTGCTGCTCTTTCTTCTTTCCCTTGCCCAGCAGGGCTCTGCTCTGGGCACTCTTAAAAGGTACCTTTTTGCTCTATCCGCCTTCTTACGGCTACCTGATCAGCCTTCTTTATTCAAGTCCCCCATTGTAAGTAGATTTCTGAAGGGCATCACACACATGTTCCCTCCTGTTCCCTTCGTGATGCCCCAGTGGGACTTGAATCTTGTTCTCACTTATCTGATGTGTGCTCCCTTTGAGCCACTCCATAACTGTCCTCTCCGTCTTCTCACGTTGAAAACTGCCTTCCTGGTTGCCATCACCTCTGCCAGGAGAGTGAGTGAGCTCCAGGCTCTTTCTTCTTCTCCACCTTTCCTATCTGTTCATCCTGACAAGGTGGTGTTACGTACACGACCTTCCTTTCTGCCCAAGGTTGTCACAGCCTTCCACATCGGGCAGTCCATCACTTTGCCCACCTTCTTTCCGCCTCCGCATCCCTCGAAAGAGGGAGAGGATCCACTGTCTGGATCCAAAACGTGCGCTCTTCTACTACTTAGATCGCACACGCCAATTCCGGGTGGATGACCAGCTCTTTGTTGGTTACGTGGGCGCGAAGAAGGGGAAGGCTGTGCACAAGAGGACCATTTCGAGGTTGATCATCTTGTGTATTCAAGCATGTTACTCCATGGCGAGGAAGGAGCCCCCGGCTGGGCTGCGGGCTCACTCCACTCGGGCCACGGCGACAACTACTGCCCTGGGCCGAGGAGTCCCCTTACAAGACATTTGCCAGGCAGCTACATGGGCCTCGCTGCACACGTTTGCAAGACACTACTGCCTGGACAGTCAAGTCCGGAGGGATGGCTTCTTTGGCCGTTCCGTCCTCCAGGACTTTCTGGTGTGATCATTTGGTTCGCAGACCCACCACCGGGGTTGGTATTGCTGGGGTATCTATTCTAAGGTAAGGAATCGATCACTAACGTGTCTCTTTCAGATGCACAAGTTACTACTTGTGTAACGATATATCTGTAAGAGACATTAGTTAGTGATAGATTCCTTACCGACCCACCCATCCTCCCCGTTCTGCGATCCGATATCTAGGGTTAAGGTCATCCCCTTTCAGGGCCCTAGTTTCATGGCACCAGTGTTAGTTCTATCATGGCTCTGCGTATCTGGCGCGGAAAAGCTGCGTATCAGAACTGACGTCAGCGCGCATGGGCGCCGTCTAAGTACTCCGAAGACGTCATTCCGGCGCTCACGACTCCGACGGACGCAGAACCGCAGACGACGCCTACCGGCGCGCAGGGGTATTGCTACGCAAAAGTTTCCGGATCCAGTCTGACGCCTGGGGATATTCTAAGGTAAGGAATCTATCACTAACTAATGTCTCTTACAGATATATCGTTACACAAGTAGTAACTTGTGCATTACCTGGGTATAACCTTATGGTAACCACATCCCAATCATCTAAAACTAGAGGAGTAGCTATTTTAGCTAAACCTATAATGGGTCACCCGACTCGCAGATTGGCTGATAAATATGGTAGATGGGCCATGGTTCAGTTAAAACTCGGCCTCGCGATATGTGCAATATATGGCTCAAACCTCGATGATCCTACTATTTTTCAGGAGCTAGAAATTGAACTGGCCTCCTGGACAGGCCCTCTTATTTTTTGTGGGGATTTTAATATTGACGTAGGATTGCTCGTCGATAACCGATTGTCTTTAAACTATAAAGGGCGCAAACCAAAGGTATTTAATGCACTAAGGCAGCTGATGGAAAGTCATATCTTATTGGATGTGTGGGATCTGTCCGGAAAAAATGCTGATGGTTACACGTATTTTTCTCATCCCCACAACAAATATGTCCAAATTGACTACGTTATGTCATCTTTGGAGG
The DNA here is from genome assembly GCF_964263255.1 of Lissotriton vulgaris. Taxonomy (NCBI): domain Eukaryota; kingdom Metazoa; phylum Chordata; class Amphibia; order Caudata; family Salamandridae; genus Lissotriton; species Lissotriton vulgaris. The sequence continues at coordinate 53,409 of NW_028241135.1, read as the reverse complement.
GTTTGGCTATCATTGATATAATTAAATCCCCCAAAACAATCTCGGACCATAATGCACTTACCTTCATCTTTGACACTGCTAAAATGGTAAAACCAAAGACCCAATGGACCTTTGATAGAAGACTTTTGGTCAATCAGGAATACATAACACACATTAAATTATGGGCTCAGGGTTTTTTTGATTGCAATCGGTTTAGTGCTTCAAGAACAACTGTCTGGGACTGTTTTAAAGCGGCATTAAGGGGAGAAACTATCTCATTTGTAGCTAATAAAAGGAAGGAGGAGGATAATGTCAATGTACAGCTCATGCAGGAACTCTCCGATCTTGAGACCCATCATGCCACTCAGATAGGTCAGGGTGACTCAACCTTAGAAACCCTCAAAAAAATACTGATTCTAAAGAATGAAATTAATAATTCTTTAATCCAGAAAGCCGCCGAAACCTATCAGGCAAATAAAGCCAAGCTATACGAATCAGGGGAAAATGTTGGTAGGCAGCTAGCACTACGAACACGCCAAAAACAATCATACAGTAACATAAAGATGATTGAATTTGAGGTTAAGGATTACTCATCCACGCAGGATATTGTAAATGTATTCCAAAAATACTATCAGAAACTTTATCACAGTGATGTTTCATACTCGGATGCTGATATTACAACATTCTTGAACAGCTGGCTTCCAGACCAAGACTCAAACACTATGATTGATGATAGGGTCAAAGCAAATCTGGACAGAGAATCAAGGTCACGGAGGTAGAGATTGCCTTATCCGAACTCGCCAATGGTAAAGCGGCGGGCCCAGGCAAAATTCCTCTGGATTTATATAAAATCCTAGGTAATCAAATAATACCCTTTCTACTGGATTTGTTTCTCGGAGTACAGTACCACTCAACTCCACCGGACTCCTGGAAACAAACAAACATAGTAATTTTCCACAAAAAGGGAAAACCATCTCATCTCCCCTCATCATATAGGCCGATATCCTTGATAAACTCTGACTCAAAGCTTTACGCCAAAATACTAGGTAATCGGCTGAGCGGGGTCATCGGACATCTCGTATCCCCTTGGCAACACGGCTTTATTCCCGGGAAGGGCACTACCGATCATACCCGGAGAGCCTTTACCCTTTTTGATATCATGGGAGCCACGGGGGGCGAGGTGTTGATGATCCTCCTCGATGCCGAAAAGGCTTTCGATCGTGTATCATGGCAGTTTCTTTGGAACATCTTGGAACGTAAGAATTTTGGAAACAACTTTATCAAAGCCATATATACCAACCCCAGGGCAAAAATCTCTATATGCAGTGCTGAGTCAGAGTTTGAGGTACAAAGAGGCACAAGGCAGGGGTGTCCATGCTCCCTGAAAATATTTGTCTTGTACATAGACCCCCTTATTCAGAAGCTTTTTTTGACACCCTCAATTCAACCAGTTAATGTAGGCTCATATTCCATTAAAGTCATGGCATACGCCGATGATGTTGCCGTCATAACCACCAATCCTGCCGATGCAATTCTGGAAATCGAAATAGTTACCCAGGCCTTTGGCACTTACTCAGGATACTCCCTAAATAGGGATAAAACTATGGTACTTGCTACTAAAAATATTCAATATGAAAGCCCTCTTAAGGCTAAAGAGGCTACATATTTAGGTGTATGCCTCTCTGTTGTGGTGGATAAAATTAGTCATCTGAATTACACCCCCCTTATTGATAAAATTAAAAATGACCTTAAAAGAATAGATAACCTACACCTATCTATAGTCGGAAGGGCAAACTACATAAAAATGAATATTTTTCCACGGATTCTCTACCTTTTTAGAGCAATTCCGTTGCTGGCTGGAGCAAACTTCATTAAGACCATCGATTCTACCATCTCTAAATTTATGTGGAGCTATGGTAAGATAAAAAGAGCCCTCCCTCTGATGTTGTTACCTCAAGACAGAGGAGGACTAGCTATTCCTAACCTAAAACTATATCTATGGGCTACATTAATTCAATCTATGGATCCCCTACTGACTGGTAAAAAAATTACCTCATTACCCCCAGATCCATACATTCCTTCGATTTACGAACTCCGCCTTGGTGATAAGTGTCAAGGGCTATTTTTAAGGCAAGTAGAGTCCTCGTATTATAAAAGAATTAAACTGAAGACAGTTCTAGATGCATGGGCTGTTTGGAAAGCCATTTCTAAATATCTATCTATTCCCACTTTTACAAAATATACCCCTTTGTGGCACAGCAAGATTATCTCCCCCTCTTAATGATACTACCTCGCAAAGGTGGGAGTGTCTGGGAATCAACACAGTCGGTGACTTTTTAGGACCTAGTATCCCCACCTCTTTTAAATCTTTCCAAGAAAAATATTCTACTCCCGCCTGTGACTTTCTCAAATATTATCAAATATTGTCGAGTATCCGTAACGTTATACCAACAACTTTATTGGATAATTTGCTGCTTTTTGAGGTTATAGGTAAAGAAATCTACAAGAATAGGGGATCTGTATCAGATGTTGATGGTAAAAACCCCTGACGATCTTGAGCGAACCGAACAATCTTGGGCCGTAAAACTAGCAAACCCCAATGTTGATATTGATCTTTCAATTGCTCTTTCGGCAAAATACTTTATAGCCTCCAACTTAAAAGCACAATACTACAGAGTCATATACAACTTATACTACACACCGGCAAAATTATTTGCTTGGGGTCTCCGGGCCGACTATAACTGCCCAAGATGCAAACAACCATTGGCCAATTTATTACATATGTTTTCTGAATGCTCGGAACTGGCAATGTTAAAGGCCATGATACTGGAGTTTTGGGCCCAGGTCTTCGGACATCAGATAAGAGACTCATTAACTCTGTATATATTAGGCCACGATGACTCTTTGGGTCATAATAGTGAGGAACAAGCGGTTGTTTTTCTGGGGTATGCCGTTTTTCGTATCATTCTGGCTGCTCGATGGAAAGATCCGGAACCCCCTACTTTTCGGATGTGGCGAAGTCGATTCCTCGCAATCTATAAACAAGAAAATGCAATATATGCTACTAGAGGCAGAAAAGCAAGAGCAGTTGGAGCACAGATTTGGGATCCTATCTCTAGGTGGTATACTAATGAGAGGGGACATTTAGATTGTCATTAACTAAATAATTTGATATTTTTTCTGCTTACCTGGCTTCTTCCTTTCTATCTCATTAGGTTGTATTCTTCCTTTTTTTTTTTTTTATAAAATATACCTGCTTGTGTTTTTTTTCTTTTTCTCATATTCTTCTCTTTGTCTATTGCTATTATGCCATTGTTATGTTATATGTTTTTGTACTATTCCTGTTACTCAGGTTATGATATGAAATGATATATTTTGTATTTTTCTTTTTTTCTTTCCGGGAATTTGTATTTTGTCTGAATTTGCCAAATATATAAAAAAAAAAAAAGGAAAGGGCAACACAAAAGTTCCTCCTACCTATGGAAATAAAGAATGATGAATGTTTCTTATACAACTTCAAAGATCAACTGAGGAAACCGATACGGACTATTCCAATCATTGACTTCATTTGGCAAGAGGGATTGAAGGTCATGAAATCTCCTGCTTCTGTTCCTGCGGACCTGCCCCGCCTGGACAAAAAATGAGGCACCAGACAATTAGCATGCATGCCTCATAGGTCAAGCAAAAGCCGACTCTGTTATTGCCCAAGCAGCGCAACGACTAGCAAGAAACCCCTCCTCTCCGGTTACAGTTCCTCCGGATCGAGATGGCCAACGATTGGACGCTATTGGAAGAAAGGTTTCCACCATGGCAGCGACGACCGTCCGTGCTGCTAATTCTCTGGCCATTTTAGGTCGATACGACAAACCGATGTGGTCGGACATTTCTCCCTTCATCGATATGTTGCCTGAGCCATCTAAATCGGAAGCTCTAAAGATCCTGCAAGAAGAACGTATCTCTGCTGAAATCATAGATTTGGCCTTGGATGTTGCATCTACAGGTTTTAAACCACTAGCAGGTGCCGCAGTAATACGGCGGCAAGGCTGGCTGAAATCTACATCTTTTCGACCAGGAGGTTTTGCCAAAAATAATTGATATGCCGTTTGATCGCAAGTCACTTTTTGGCCAGCATGTGGATGAGGCTCTTAAGGCCATCAAGAAGGATACATACGGCAAGATCTCTCTGTACTCTCCAGTTTCAGAAGCCACCCTTTCGTGGCACTAAGGCTGCGGATCCTTTTAGGTCGTGGAGGTTATAACCAATAAAGGGCATACCAATCTTATCAAAGTAACCAACATTACTCGTCCCTACGCCAACAGTCCTACAGACAACCAAATACCTCCTTTTTACAGATTAAGATAAAGCTCTCCTACCGCGGACGGGATACGTCTGAAAAACAGTGACAAGTGCCACCCGTTCTACCTCCTACCTACTCAAATTGGTCCGCTATAACATCAGACAAATGAGTCCTGGACATTGTGGTCAGAGGCCATGTTCTAAAGTTCATAAAGATTCCTCCAAACTTTTCTCCCAAAGGCCCACCTCCAGCTCATCTCAAGGAGCTTTTTTCCCCAGATAAATCTGATGCTATGATCGAATTGGTCCCTCAATTACAAAAAGGCTCTGGATTCTATTCAAGATCTTTCCTGAAAAAGAGAAAATCGGGAGAATGGCACCCCAGTCTAGATCTTCGCTCCCTCAACAAATACTTTAAAAAGTTATTCTTCCGGATGTTGACTCTTCAAGAAATCCTCCAACTCCTCTCTACGGAGGGGGGGGGGGATCCTCCCAGACACAGAAAATTCTTGCGGTTCAGGGACTTCCAGTTTAAAGTCCTTCCTATCTGACTACGTTCAGCCCCCTTGTGTGTTTACCAGGGTTCTAGCACCGGTGGCCCCACACCTTCGTCTGGAGGGGATCCAGATTTCTCCGTATCTAGAAGACTGCCTTATACAGGCAAATTCTTTCACTATTGTGAAAGCGCACATTCAGAGATGTTTGTCCCTCTTCCAGCCACTGAGCCTCTCAATCAATTTCAACAAGTCTCATCTCGTCCCATCGCAAAGAAAGACGTTCGTGGGAGCCACGTTAGACACTCAACTGACACAAGCATTTGTCTCAAACAAAAAGCAACAAAGGATTTGCAGCTTTGCCCACCTATTGCGATCAAAAAGGTGCGTTTCAGTCCGGCAGTTCCAATAATTTCTGAGGATTCTTTCTTCCTGCATTCCTTTAATTCCCAACTGCCATCTCAGAGTGAGACCCCTGCAAGAGGAGCTTAACCAATGGTTACAGGTTTCGGGGTCCTTTAATCTCATTCATATCACTCCCTGGATGCGAAAAGATTTACACTGGTGGACTTGCAAAAGGAACGTGGCAGCAGTTTGTGCATTCCTGTGGATGCTCCAAGTTTTGTCATCAACACGGACTCATCCCTCGAGGAGTGGGGAGCACACCTTCAAGGGCTGACAGTCAGCAGCAAGTGGAACATCCAGCAGCGGACATGGCATATCAACCTCCTAGAATTGCTGGCCATCTTCCTGGCCCTAAAATCTTTTCGCACCATCATTCTGGGGGCATCCGTATTAATCCGGATGGACAACACAACAAATATGCACTACTTGAAAAAACAAGGAGGAACAAGGTCTCCCCTGCTCTCTCAACAAGCCCAACAAATTTGGGATTGGGCGATACGACACCGGATCAGCCTGTCAGCGGTCCATGTTCCTGGAGTTTCCAATGTCTTGGCTGATTCCCTTAGCAGGTCAACAGTATCCAATCACGAGTGGGAGCTACATCAACCAACGTTAGATCAAATTTTTCTGGAGTGGGGTCGTCCTGATCTAGACCTGTTTGCGACCAGTCAGAACCGCAAATGCCCATACTTAGCAAGTTGACTTCCCCACAAGGGTCACACGCGAATGCGTTT